>NW_027256064.1:0-81519 GCF_045679555.1 Salvelinus alpinus
GGTTTGGGTAAAAAAGGTAGAATGTGTGGTTTGGGGTAAAGAAGGTAGAATGTGTGGTTTGGGTAAAAAAGGTAGAATGTGTGGTTTGGGTAAAAAAGGTAGAATGTGTGGTTTGGTGTAAAGTAGGTAGAATGTGTGGTTTTGGGTAAAGTAGGTAGAATGTGTGGTTTGGGGTAAAGTAGGTAGAATGTGTGGTTTGGGGTAAAGAAGGTAGAATGTGTGGTTTGGGGTAAAGAAGGTAGAATGTGTGGTTTGGGGTAAAGAAGGTAGAATGTGTGGTTTGGGTAAAAAAGGTAGAATGTGTGGTTTGTGGTAAAGTAGGTAGAATGTGTGGTTTGGGGTAAAGTAGGTAGAATGTGTGGTTTGGGGTAAAGTAGGTAGAATGTGTGGTTTGGGGTAAAGAAGGTAGAATGTGTGGTTTGGGTAAAAAAGGTAAAATGTGTGGTTTGGGGTAAAGAAGGTAGAATGTTTGGTTTGGGGTAAAGAAGGTAGAATGTGTGGTTTGTGGTCAAGTAGCACCATGTGTGGTTTGTGGATAAAGTAGGTAGAATGTGTAGTGTGGGGTAAAGAAGGTAGAATGTGTGGTCTGAGGTAAAGGAGAAAGAACGTGTGGTTTGTGGTAAAGTAGGTAGAACGTGTGGTTTGGGGTAAAGTAGGTAGAATGTGTGGTTTGGGTAAAAAAGGTAGAATGTGTGGTTTGGGTAAAAACGGTAGAATGTGTGGTTTGGGGTAAAGTAGGTAGAATGTGTGGTTTGGGTTAAAGTAGGTAGAATGTGTGGTTTGGGGTAAAGTAGGTAGAATGTGTGGTTTGGGGTAAAGAAGGTAGAATGTGTGGTTTGGGTAAAAAAGGTAGAATGTGTGGTTTGGGTAAAAAAGGTAGAATGTGTGGTTTGGGGTAAAGAAGGTAGAATGTGTGGTTTGGGTAAAAAAGGTAGAATGTGTGGTTTGGGTAAAAAAGGTAGAATGTGTGGTTTGGTGTAAAGTAGGTAGAATGTGTGGTTTTGGGTAAAGTAGGTAGAATGTGTGGTTTGGGGTAAAGAAGGTAGAATGTGTGGTTTGGGGTAAAGAAGGTAGAATGTGTGGTTTGGGGTAAAGAAGGTAGAATGTGTGGTTTGGGTAAAAAAGGTAAAATGTGTGGTTTGGGGTAAAGAAGGTAGAATGTTTGGTTTGGGGTAAAGAAGGTAGAATGTGTGGTTTGTGGTCAAGTAGCACCATGTGTGGTTTGTGGATAAAGTAGGTAGAATGTGTAGTGTGGGGTAAAGAAGGTAGAATGTGTGGTCTGAGGTAAAGGAGAAAGAACGTGTGGTTTGTGGTAAAGTAGGTAGAACGTGTGGTTTGGGGTAAAGTAGGTAGAATGTGTGGTTTGGGTAAAAAAGGTAGAATGTGTGGTTTGGGTAAAAACGGTAGAATGTGTGGTTTGGGGTAAAGTAGGTAGAATGTGTGGTTTGGGTTAAAGTAGGTAGAATGTGTGGTTTGGGTAAAAAAGGTAGAATGTGTGGTTTGGGTAAAAAAGGTAGAATGTGTGGTTTGGGGTAAAGAAGGTAGAATGTGTGGTTTGGGTAAAAAAGGTAGAATGTGTGGTTTGGGTAAAAAAGGTAGAATGTGTGGTTTGGTGTAAAGTAGGTAGAATGTGTGGTTTTGGGTAAAGTAGGTAGAATGTGTGGTTTGGGGTAAAGAAGGTAGAATGTGTGGTTTGGGGTAAAGAAGGTAGAATGTGTGGTTTGGGTAAAAAAGGTAGAATGTGTGGTTTGGGTAAAAAAGGTAGAATGTGTGGTTTGGTGTAAAGTAGGTAGAATGTGTGGTTTTGGGTAAAGTAGGTAGAATGTGTGGTTTGGGGTAAAGAAGGTAGAATGTGTGGTTTGGGGTAAAGAAGGTAGAATGTGTGGTTTGGGGTAAAGAAGGTAGAATGTGTGGTTTGGGTAAAAAAGGTAGAATGTGTGGTTTGTGGTAAAGTAGGTAGAATGTGTGGTTTGGGGTAAAGTAGGTAGAATGTGTGGTTTGGGGTAAAGTAGGTAGAATGTGTGGTTTGGGGTAAAGAAGGTAGAATGTGTGGTTTGGGTAAAAAAGGTAGAATGTGTGGTTTGGGGTAAAGAAGGTAGAATGTGTGGTTTGGGGTAAAGTAGGTAGAATGTGTGGTTTGTGGTAAAGTAGGTAGAACGTGTGGTTTGGGTAAAAAAGGTAGAATGTGTGGTTTGGGGTAAAGTAGGTAGAATGTGTGGTTTGAGGTAAAGAAGGTAGAATGTGTGGTTTGGGTAAAAAAGGTAGAATGTGTGGTTTGGTGTAAAGTAGGTAGAATGTGTGGTTTTGGGTAAAGTAGCCGGATGTGTGGTTTGGGGTAAAGTAGGTTGAATGTGTGGTTTGGGTTAAAGTAGGTAGAATGCATGGTTTGGGATAAAGTAGGTAGAATGTGTGGTTTGGGTAAAAAAGGTAGAATGTGTGGTTTGGTGTACAAAAGGTAGAATGTGTAGTTTGGGGTAAAATCGGTAGAATGTGTGGTCTGAGGTAAAGTAGGTAGAATGTGTGGTTTGGGGTAAAGTAGGTAGAATGTGTGGTTTGGGTTAAAGTAAGTTGAATGTGTGGTTTTTGGTAAAGTAGGCAGAATGTGTGGTTTGGGGTAAAGTAGGTAGAATGTGTGGTTTGGGTTAAAGTAGGTAGAATGCATGGTTTGGGTTAAAGTAGGTAGAATGCATGGTTTGGGATAAAGTAGGTAGAATGTGTGGTTTGGGGTAAAGTAGGTAGAATGTGTGGTTTGGGTTAAAGTAGGTAGAATGCATGGTTTGGGATAAAGTAGGTAGAATGTGTGGTTTGGGGTAAAGTAGGTAGAATGTGTGGTTTGGGTTAAAGTAGGTAGAATGCATGGTTTGGGATAAAGTAGGTAGAATGTGTGGTTTGGGGTAAAGTAGGATGAACGTGTGGTTTGGGATAAAGTAGGTAGGATGTGTGGTTTGGTGTAAAGTAGATAGAATGTGTGGTTTGGGGTAAAGTAGGTAGAATGTTTGGTTTGGGGTAAAGAAGGTAGAATGTGTGGTTTGTGGTCAAGTAGCACCATGTGTGGTTTGTGGATAAAGTAGGTAGAATGTGTAGTGTGGGGTAAAGAAGGTAGAATGTGTGGTCTGAGGTAAAGGAGAAAGAACGTGTGGTTTTGGTAAAGTAGGTAGAACGTGTGGTTTGGGGTAAAGTAGGTAGAATGTGTGGTTTGGGTAAAAAAGGTAGAATGTGTGGTTTGGGTAAAAACGGTAGAATGTGTGGTTTGGGGTAAAGTAGGTAGAATGTGTGGTTTGGGTTAAAGTAGGTCGAATGTGTGGTTTGGGGTAAAGTAGGTAGAATGTGTGGTTTGGGGTAAAGAAGGTAGAATGTGTGGTTTGGGTAAAAAAGGTAGAATGTGTGGTTTGGGTAAAAAAGGTAGAATGTGTGGTTTGGGGTAAAGAAGGTAGAATGTGTGGTTTGGGTAAAAAAGGTAGAATGTGTGGTTTGGTGTAAAGTAGGTAGAATGTGTGGTTTTGGGTAAAGTAGGTAGAATGTGTGGTTTGGGGTAAAGTAGGTAGAATGTGTGGTTTGGGGTAAAGTAGGTAGAATGTGTGGTTTGGGGTAAAGAAGGTAGAATGTGTGGTTTGGGGTAAAGAAGGTAGAATGTGTGGTTTGGGGTAAAGAAGGTAGAATGTGTGGTTTGGGTAAAAAAGGTAGAATGTGTGGTTTGTGGTAAAGTAGGTAGGATGTGTGGTTTGGTGTAAAGTAGATAGAATGTGTGGTTTGGGGTAAAGGAGGTAGAATGTGTAGTGTGGGGTAAAGAAGGTAGAATGTGTGGTCTGAGGTAAAGGAGAAAGAACGTGTGGTTTGTGGTAAAGTAGGTAGAACGTGTGGTTTGGGGTAAAGTAGGTAGAATGTGTGGTTTGGGTAAAAAAGGTAGAATGTGTGGTTTGGGTAAAAACGGTAGAATGTGTGGTTTGGGGTAAAGTAGGTAGAATGTGTGGTTTGGGTTAAAGTAGGTAGAATGTGTGGTTTGGGGTAAAGTAGGTAGAATGTGTGGTTTGGGGTAAAGAAGGTAGAATGTGTGGTTTGGGTAAAAAAGGTAGAATGTGTGGTTTGGGTAAAAAAGGTAGAATGTGTGGTTTGGGGTAAAGAAGGTAGAATGTGTGGTTTGGGTAAAAAAGGTAGAATGTGTGGTTTGGGTAAAAAAGGTAGAATGTGTGGTTTGGTGTAAAGTAGGTAGAATGTGTGGTTTTGGGTAAAGTAGGTAGAATGTGTGGTTTGGGGTAAAGTAGGTAGAATGTGTGGTTTGGGGTAAAGAAGGTAGAATGTGTGGTTTGGGGTAAAGAAGGTAGAATGTGTGGTTTGGGGTAAAGAAGGTAGAATGTGTGGTTTGGGTAAAAAAGGTAGAATGTGTGGTTTGTGGTAAAGTAGGTAGAATGTGTGGTTTGGGGTAAAGTAGGTAGAATGTGTGGTTTGGGGTAAAGTAGGTAGAATGTGTGGTTTGGGGTAAAGAAGGTAGAATGTGTGGTTTGGGTAAAAAAGCTAAAATGTGTGGTTTGGGGTAAAGAAGGTAGAATGTTTGGTTTGGGGTAAAGAAGGTAGAATGTGTGGTTTGTGGTCAAGTAGCACCATGTGTGGTTTGTGGATAAAGTAGGTAGAATGTGTAGTGTGGGGTAAAGAAGGTAGAATGTGTGGTCTGAGGTAAAGGAGAAAGAACGTGTGGTTTGTGGTAAAGTAGGTAGAACGTGTGGTTTGGGGTAAAGTAGGTAGAATGTGTGGTTTGGGTAAAAAAGGTAGAATGTGTAGTGTGGGGTAAAGAAGGTAGAATGTGTGGTCTGAGGTAAAGGAGAAAGAACGTATGGTTTGTGGTAAAGTAGGTAGAATGTGTGGTTTGGGGTAAAGTAGGTAGAATGTGTGGTTTGGGTTAAAGTAGGTAGAATGCATGGTTTGGGATAAAGTAGGTAGAATGTGTGGTTTGGGGTAAAGTAGGATGAACGTGTGGTTTGGGATAAAGTAGGTAGGATGTGTAGTTTGGTGTAAAGTAGGTAGAATGTTTGGTTTGGGGTAAAGTAGGTAGAATGTGTGGTTTGTGGTAAAGTAGGTAGAACGTGTGGTTTGGGGTAAAGTAGGTAGAATGTGTGGTTTGGGTAAAAAAGGTAGAATGTGTGGTTTGGGTAAAAACGGTAGAATGTGTGGTTTGGGGTAAAGTAGATAGAATGTGTGGTTTGGGTTAAAGTAGGTAGAATGTGTGGTTTGGGGTAAAGTAGGTAGAATGTGTGGTTTGGGGTAAAGAAGGTAGAATGTGTGGTTTGGGTAAAAAAGGTAGAATGTGTGGTTTGGGTAAAAACGGTAGAATGTGTGGTTTGGGTAAAAAAGGTAGAATGTGTGGTTTGGGTAAAAAAGGTAGAATGTGTGGTTTGGTGTAAAGTAGGTTGAATGTGTGGTTTTGGGTAAAGTAGGTAGAATGTGTGGTTTGGGGTAAAGTAGGTAGAATGTGTGGTTTGGGTTAAAGTAGGTTGAATGTGTGGTTTGGGTTAAAGTAGATAGAATGCATGGTTTGGGATAAAGTAGGTATAATGTGTGGTTTGGGGTAAAGTAGGTAGAATGCATGGTTTGGGATAAAGTAGGTAGAATGTGTGGTTTGGGGTAAAGTAGAATGAACGTGTGGTTTGGGATAAAGTACGTAGAATGTGTGGTCTGAGGTAAAGTAGAAAGAACGTGTGGTTTGGGGTAAAGTAGGTAAAATGTGTGGTTTGGTGTAAAGTAGGTAGAATGTTTTGTTTGGTGTAAAGTAGGTAGAATGTGTGGTTTGGGGTAAAGTAGGTAGAATGTGTGGTCTGGGGTAAAGTAGGTAGAATGTTTGATTTGTGGTCAAGTAGGAGAATGTGTGGTTTGTGGATAAAGTAGGTAGAATGTGTAGTTCTGGGAAAAGTAGGTAGATTGTGTGGTTTGGGGTAAAGTAGGTAGAATGTGTGGTTTGTGGTAAAGTAGGTAGAACGTGTGGTTTGGGGTAAAGTAGGTGGAACATTTGGTTTGGGTAAAAAAGGTAGAATGTGTGGTTTGGGTAAAAAAGGTAGAATGTGTGGTTTGGGGTAAAGTAGGTAGAATGTGTGGTTTGAGGTAAAGAAGGTAGAATGTGTGGTTTGGGTAAAAAAGGTAGAATGTGTGGTTTGGTGTAAAGTAGGTAGAATGTGTGGTTTTGGGTAAAGTAGCCGGATGTGTGGTTTGGGGTAAAGTAGGTTGAATGTGTGGTTTGGGTTAAAGTAGGTAGAATGCATGGTTTGGGATAAAGTAGGTAGAATGTGTGGTTTGGGTAAAAAAGGTAGAATGTGTGGTTTGGTGTACAAAAGGTAGAATGTGTAGTTTGGGGTAAAATCGGTAGAATGTGTGGTTTGGTGTAAAGTAGATAGAATGTGTGGTTTGGGGTAAAGTAGGTAGAATGTGTGGTTTGGGTTAAAGTAGGTTGAATGTGTGGTTTTTGGTAAAGTAGGCAGAATGTGTGGTTTGGGGTAAAGTAGGTAGAATGTGTGGTTTGGGTTAAAGTAGGTAGAATGCATGGTTTTGGTTAAAGTAGGTAGAATGCATGGTTTGGGATAAAGTAGGTAGAATGTGTGGTTTGGGGTAAAGTAGGTAGAATGTGTGGTTTGGGTTAAAGTAGGTAGAATGCATGGTTTGGGATAAAGTAGGTAGAATGTGTGGTTTGGGGTAAAGTAGGATGAACGTGTGGTTTGGGATAAAGTAGGTAGGATGTGTGGTTTGGTGTAAAGTAGATAGAATGTGTGGTTTGGGGTAAAGTAGGTAGAATGTTTGGTTTGGGGTAAAGAAGGTAGAATGTGTGGTTTGTGGTCAAGTAGAACCATGTGTGGTTTGTGGATAAAGTAGGTAGAATGTGTAGTGTGGGGTAAAGAAGGTAGAATGTGTGGTCTGAGGTAAAGGAGAAAGAACGTGTGGTTTGTGGTAAAGTAGGTAGAACGTGTGGTTTGGGGTAAAGTAGGTAGAATGTGTGGTTTGGGTAAAAAAGGTAGAATGTGTGGTTTGGGTAAAAACGGTAGAATGTGTGGTTTGGGGTAAAGTAGGTAGAATGTGTGGTTTGGGTTAAAGTAGGTAGAATGTGTGGTTTGGGGTAAAGTAGGTAGAATGTGTGGTTTGGGGTAAAGAAGGTAGAATGTGTGGTTTGAGTAAAAAAGGTAGAATGTGTGGTTTGGGTAAAAAAGGTAGAATGTGTGGTTTGGGGTAAAGAAGGTAGAATGTGTGGTTTGGGTAAAAAAGGTAGAATGTGTGGTTTGGGTAAAAAAGGTAGAATGTGTGGTTTGGTGTAAAGTAGGTAGAATGTGTGGTTTTGGGTAAAGTAGGTAGAATGTGTGGTTTGGGGTAAAGTAGGTAGAATGTGTGGTTTGGGGTAAAGAAGGTAGAATGTGTGGTTTGGGGTAAAGAAGGTAGAATGTGTGGTTTGGGGTAAAGAAGGTAGAATGTGTGGTTTGGGTAAAAAAGGTAGAATGTGTGGTTTGTGGTAAAGTAGGTAGGATGTGTGGTTTGGTGTAAAGTAGATAGAATGTGTGGTTTGGGGTAAAGTAGGTAGAATGTTTGGTTTGGGGTAAAGAAGGTAGAATGTGTGGTTTGTGGTCAAGTAGCACCATGTGTGGTTTGTGGATAAAGTAGGTAGAATGTGTAGTGTGGGGTAAAGAAGGTAGAATGTGTGGTCTGAGGTAAAGGAGAAAGAACGTGTGGTTTGTGGTAAAGTAGATAGAACGTGTGGTTTGGGGTAAAGTAGGTAGAATGTGTGGTTTGGGTAAAAAAGGTAGAATGTGTGGTTTGGGTAAAAACGGTAGAATGTGTGGTTTGGGGTAAAGTAGGTAGAATGTGTGGTTTGGGTTAAAGTAGGTAGAATGTGTGGTTTGGGGTAAAGTAGGTAGAATGTGTGGTTTGGGGTAAAGAAGGTAGAATGTCTGGTTTGGGTAAAAAAGGTAGAATGTGTGGTTTGGGTAAAAAAGGTAGAATGTGTGGTTTGGGGTAAAGAAGGTAGAATGTGTGGTTTGGGTAAAAAAGGTAGAATGTGTGGTTTGGGTAAAAAAGGTAGAATGTGTGGTTTGGTGTAAAGTAGGTAGAATGTGTGGTTTTGGGTAAAGTAGGTAGAATGTGTGGTTTGGGGTAAAGTAGGTAGAATGTGTGGTTTGGGGTAAAGAAGGTAGAATGTGTGGTTTGGGGTAAAGAAGGTAGAATGTGTGGTTTGGGGTAAAGAAGGTAGAATGTGTGGTTTGGGTAAAAAAGGTAGAATGTGTGGTTTGTGGTAAAGTAGGTAGAATGTGTGGTTTGGGGTAAAGTAGGTAGAATGTGTGGTTTGGGGTAAAGTAGGTAGAATGTGTGGTTTGGGGTAAAGAAGGTAGAATGTGTGGTTTGGGTAAAAAAGGTAAAATGTGTGGTTTGGGGTAAAGAAGGTAGAATGTTTGGTTTGGGGTAAAGAAGGTAGAATGTGTGGTTTGTGGTCAAGTAGCACCATGTGTGGTTTGTGGATAAAGTAGGTAGAATGTGTAGTGTGGGGTAAAGAAGGTAGAATGTGTGGTCTGAGGTAAAGGAGAAAGAACGTGTGGTTTGTGGTAAAGTAGGTAGAACGTGTGGTTTGGGGTAAAGTAGGTAGAATGTGTGGTTTGGGTAAAAAAGGTAGAATGTGTGGTTTGGGTAAAAACGGTAGAATGTGTGGTTTGGGGTAAAGTAGGTAGAATGTGTGGTTTGGGTTAAAGTAGGTAGAATGTGTGGTTTGGGGTAAAGTAGGTAGAATGTGTGGTTTGGGGTAAAGAAGGTAGAATGTGTGGTTTGGGTAAAAAAGGTAGAATGTGTGGTTTGGGGTAAAGAAGGTAGAATGTGTGGTTTGGGTAAAAAAGGTAGAATGTGTGGTTTGGGTAAAAAAGGTAGAATGTGTGGTTTGGTGTAAAGTAGGTAGAATGTGTGGTTTTGGGTAAAGTAGGTAGAATGTGTGGTTTGGGGTAAAGAAGGTAGAATGTGTGGTTTGGGGTAAAGAAGGTAGAATGTGTGGTTTGGGGTAAAGAAGGTAGAATGTGTGGTTTGGGTAAAAAAGGTAAAATGTGTGGTTTGGGGTAAAGAAGGTAGAATGTTTGGTTTGGGGTAAAGAAGGTAGAATGTGTGGTTTGTGGTCAAGTAGCACCATGTGTGGTTTGTGGATAAAGTAGGTAGAATGTGTAGTGTGGGGTAAAGAATGTAGAATGTGTGGTCTGAGGTAAAGGAGAAAGAACGTGTGGTTTGTGGTAAAGTAGGTAGAACGTGTGGTTTGGGGTAAAGTAGGTAGAATGTGTGGTTTGGGTAAAAAAGGTAGAATGTGTGGTTTGGGTAAAAACGGTAGAATGTGTGGTTTGGGGTAAAGTAGGTAGAATGTGTGGTTTGGGTTAAAGTAGGTAGAATGTGTGGTTTGGGGTAAAGTAGGTAGAATGTGTGGTTTGGGGTAAAGAAGGTAGAATGTGTGGTTTGGGTAAAAAAGGTAGAATGTGTGGTTTGGGTAAAAAAGGTAGAATGTGTGGTTTGGGGTAAAGAAGGTAGAATGTGTGGTTTGGGTAAAAAAGGTAGAATGTGTGGTTTGGGTAAAAAAGGTAGAATGTGTGGTTTGGTGTAAAGTAGGTAGAATGTGTGGTTTTGGGTAAAGTAGGTAGAATGTGTGGTTTGGGGTAAAGAAGGTAGAATGTGTGGTTTGGGGTAAAGAAGGTAGAATGTGTGGTTTGGGGTAAAGAAGGTAGAATGTGTGGTTTGGGTAAAAAAGGTAGAATGTGTGGTTTGTGGTAAAGTAGGTAGAATGTGTGGTTTGGGGTAAAGTAGGTAGAATGTGTGGTTTGGGGTAAAGTAGGTAGAATGTGTGGTTTGGGGTAAAGAAGGTAGAATGTGTGGTTTGGGTAAAAAAGGTAGAATGTGTGGTTTGGGGTAAAGAAGGTAGAATGTGTGGTTTGGGGTAAAGTAGGTAGAATGTGTGGTTTGTGGTAAAGTAGGTAGAACGTGTGGTTTGGGTAAAAAAGGTAGAATGTGTGGTTTGGGGTAAAGTAGGTAGAATGTGTGGTTTGAGGTAAAGAAGGTAGAATGTGTGGTTTGGGTAAAAAAGGTAGAATGTGTGGTTTGGTGTAAAGTAGGTAGAATGTGTGGTTTTGGGTAAAGTAGCCGGATGTGTGGTTTGGGGTAAAGTAGGTTGAATGTGTGGTTTGGGTTAAAGTAGGTAGAATGCATGGTTTGGGATAAAGTAGGTAGAATGTGTGGTTTGGGTAAAAAAGGTAGAATGTGTGGTTTGGTGTACAAAAGGTAGAATGTGTAGTTTGGGGTAAAATCGGTAGAATGTGTGGTCTGAGGTAAAGTAGGTAGAATGTGTGGTTTGGGGTAAAGTAGGTAGAATGTGTGGTTTGGGTTAAAGTAAGTTGAATGTGTGGTTTTTGGTAAAGTAGGCAGAATGTGTGGTTTGGGGTAAAGTAGGTAGAATGTGTGGTTTGGGTTAAAGTAGGTAGAATGCATGGTTTGGGTTAAAGTAGGTAGAATGCATGGTTTGGGATAAAGTAGGTAGAATGTGTGGTTTGGGGTAAAGTAGGTAGAATGTGTGGTTTGGGTTAAAGTAGGTAGAATGCATGGTTTGGGATAAAGTAGGTAGAATGTGTGGTTTGGGGTAAAGTAGGTAGAATGTGTGGTTTGGGTTAAAGTAGGTAGAATGCATGGTTTGGGATAAAGTAGGTAGAATGTGTGGTTTGGGGTAAAGTAGGATGAACGTGTGGTTTGGGATAAAGTAGGTAGGATGTGTGGTTTGGTGTAAAGTAGATAGAATGTGTGGTTTGGGGTAAAGTAGGTAGAATGTTTGGTTTGGGGTAAAGAAGGTAGAATGTGTGGTTTGTGGTCAAGTAGCACCATGTGTGGTTTGTGGATAAAGTAGGTAGAATGTGTAGTGTGGGGTAAAGAAGGTAGAATGTGTGGTCTGAGGTAAAGGAGAAAGAACGTGTGGTTTTGGTAAAGTAGGTAGAACGTGTGGTTTGGGGTAAAGTAGGTAGAATGTGTGGTTTGGGTAAAAAAGGTAGAATGTGTGGTTTGGGTAAAAACGGTAGAATGTGTGGTTTGGGGTAAAGTAGGTAGAATGTGTGGTTTGGGTTAAAGTAGGTAGAATGTGTGGTTTGGGGTAAAGTAGGTAGAATGTGTGGTTTGGGGTAAAGAAGGTAGAATGTGTGGTTTGGGTAAAAAAGGTAGAATGTGTGGTTTGGGTAAAAAAGGTAGAATGTGTGGTTTGGGGTAAAGAAGGTAGAATGTGTGGTTTGGGTAAAAAAGGTAGAATGTGTGGTTTGGTGTAAAGTAGGTAGAATGTGTGGTTTTGGGTAAAGTAGGTAGAATGTGTGGTTTGGGGTAAAGTAGGTAGAATGTGTGGTTTGGGGTAAAGTAGGTAGAATGTGTGGTTTGGGGTAAAGAAGGTAGAATGTGTGGTTTGGGGTAAAGAAGGTAGAATGTGTGGTTTGGGGTAAAGAAGGTAGAATGTGT
Source organism: Salvelinus alpinus (assembly GCF_045679555.1). NCBI lineage: Eukaryota > Metazoa > Chordata > Actinopteri > Salmoniformes > Salmonidae > Salvelinus > Salvelinus alpinus. The sequence continues at coordinate 11,473 of NW_027256064.1, forward strand.
GGTTTGGGTAAAAAAGGTAGAATGTGTGGTTTGTGGTAAAGTAGGTAGGATGTGTGGTTTGGTGTAAAGTAGATAGAATGTGTGGTTTGGGGTAAAGGAGGTAGAATGTTTGGTTTGGGGTAAAGAAGGTAGAATGTGTGGTTTGTGGTCAAGTAGCACCATGTGTGGTTTGTGGATAAAGTAGGTAGAATGTGTAGTGTGGGGTAAAGAAGGTAGAATGTGTGGTCTGAGGTAAAGGAGAAAGAACGTGTGGTTTGTGGTAAAGTAGGTAGAACGTGTGGTTTGGGGTAAAGTAGGTAGAATGTGTGGTTTGGGTAAAAAAGGTAGAATGTGTGGTTTGGGTAAAAACGGTAGAATGTGTGGTTTGGGGTAAAGTAGGTAGAATGTGTGGTTTGGGTTAAAGTAGGTAGAATGTGTGGTTTGGGGTAAAGTAGGTAGAATGTGTGGTTTGGGGTAAAGAAGGTAGAATGTGTGGTTTGGGTAAAAAAGGTAGAATGTGTGGTTTGGGTAAAAAAGGTAGAATGTGTGGTTTGGGGTAAAGAAGGTAGAATGTGTGGTTTGGGTAAAAAAGGTAGAATGTGTGGTTTGGGTAAAAAAGGTAGAATGTGTGGTTTGGTGTAAAGTAGGTAGAATGTGTGGTTTTGGGTAAAGTAGGTAGAATGTGTGGTTTGGGGTAAAGTAGGTAGAATGTGTGGTTTGGGGTAAAGAAGGTAGAATGTGTGGTTTGGGGTAAAGAAGGTAGAATGTGTGGTTTGGGGTAAAGAAGGTAGAATGTGTGGTTTGGGTAAAAAAGGTAGAATGTGTGGTTTGTGGTAAAGTAGGTAGAATGTGTGGTTTGGGGTAAAGTATGTAGAATGTGTGGTTTGGGGTAAAGTAGGTAGAATGTGTGGTTTGGGGTAAAGAAGGTAGAATGTGTGGTTTGGGTAAAAAAGGTAAAATGTGTGGTTTGGGGTAAAGAAGGTAGAATGTTTGGTTTGGGGTAAAGAAGGTAGAATGTGTGGTTTGTGGTCAAGTAGCACCATGTGTGGTTTGTGGATAAAGTAGGTAGAATGTGTAGTGTGGGGTAAAGAAGGTAGAATGTGTGGTCTGAGGTAAAGGAGAAAGAACGTGTGGTTTGTGGTAAAGTAGGTAGAACGTGTGGTTTGGGGTAAAGTAGGTAGAATGTGTGGTTTGGGTAAAAAAGGTAGAATGTGTGGTTTGGGTAAAAACGGTAGAATGTGTGGTTTGGGGTAAAGTAGGTAGAATGTGTGGTTTGGGTTAAAGTAGGTAGAATGTGTGGTTTGGGTTAAAGTAGGTAGAATGTGTGGTTTGGGGTAAAGAAGGTAGAATGTGTGGTTTGGGTATAAAAGGTAGAATGTGTGGTTTGGGTAAAAAAGGTAGAATGTGTGGTTTGGGGTAAAGAAGGTAGAATGTGTGGTTTGGGTAAAAAAGGTAGAATGTGTGGTTTGGGTAAAAAAGGTAGAATGTGTGGTTTGGTGTAAAGTAGGTAGAATGTGTGGTTTTGGGTAAAGTAGGTAGAATGTGTGGTTTGGGGTAAAGAAGGTAGAATGTGTGGTTTGGGGTAAAGAAGGTAGAATGTGTGGTTTGGGGTAAAGAAGGTAGAATGTGTGGTTTGGGTAAAAAAGGTAGAATGTGTGGTTTGTGGTAAAGTAGGTAGAATGTGTGGTTTGGGGTAAAGTAGGTAGAATGTGTGGTTTGGGGTAAAGTAGGTAGAATGTGTGGTTTGGGGTAAAGAAGGTAGAATGTGTGGTTTGGGTAAAAAAGGTAGAATGTGTGGTTTGGGGTAAAGAAGGTAGAATGTGTGGTTTGGGGTAAAGTAGGTAGAATGTGTGGTTTGTGGTAAAGTAGGTAGAACGTGTGGTTTGGGTAAAAAAGGTAGAATGTGTGGTTTGGGGTAAAGTAGGTAGAATGTGTGGTTTGAGGTAAAGAAGGTAGAATGTGTGGTTTGGGTAAAAAAGGTAGAATGTGTGGTTTGGTGTAAAGTAGGTAGAATGTGTGGTTTTGGGTAAAGTAGCCGGATGTGTGGTTTGGGGTAAAGTAGGTTGAATGTGTGGTTTGGGTTAAAGTAGGTAGAATGCATGGTTTGGGATAAAGTAGGTAGAATGTGTGGTTTGGGTAAAAAAGGTAGAATGTTTGGTTTGGTGTACAAAAGGTAGAATGTGTAGTTTGGGGTAAAATCGGTAGAATGTGTGGTCTGAGGTAAAGTAGGTAGAATGTGTGGTTTGGGGTAAAGTAGGTAGAATGTGTGGTTTGGGTTAAAGTAAGTTGAATGTGTGGTTTTTGGTAAAGTAGGCAGAATGTGTGGTTTGGGGTAAAGTAGGTAGAATGTGTGGTTTGGGTTAAAGTAGGTAGAATGCATGGTTTGGGTTAAAGTAGGTAGAATGCATGGTTTGGGATAAAGTAGGTAGAATGTGTGGTTTGGGGTAAAGTAGGTAGAATGTGTGGTTTGGGTTAAAGTAGGTAGAATGCATGGTTTGGGATAAAGTAGGTAGAATGTGTGGTTTGGGGTAAAGTAGGTAGAATGTGTGGTTTGGGTTAAAGTAGGTAGAATGCATGGTTTGGGATAAAGTAGGTAGAATGTGTGGTTTGGGGTAAAGTAGGATGAACGTGTGGTTTGGGATAAAGTAGGTAGGATGTGTGGTTTGGTGTAAAGTAGATAGAATGTGTGGTTTGGGGTAAAGTAGGTAGAATGTTTGGTTTGGGGTAAAGAAGGTAGAATGTGTGGTTTGTGGTCAAGTAGCACCATGTGTGGTTTGTGGATAAAGTAGGTAGAATGTGTAGTGTGGGGTAAAGAAGGTAGAATGTGTGGTCTGAGGTAAAGGAGAAAGAACGTGTGGTTTTGGTAAAGTAGGTAGAACGTGTGGTTTGGGGTAAAGTAGGTAGAATGTGTGGTTTGGGTAAAAAAGGTAGAATGTGTGGTTTGGGTAAAAACGGTAGAATGTGTGGTTTGGGGTAAAGTAGGTAGAATGTGTGGTTTGGGTTAAAGTAGGTAGAATGTGTGGTTTGGGGTAAAGTAGGTAGAATGTGTGGTTTGGGGTAAAGAAGGTAGAATGTGTGGTTTGGGTAAAAAAGGTAGAATGTGTGGTTTGGGTAAAAAAGGTAGAATGTGTGGTTTGGGGTAAAGAAGGTAGAATGTGTGGTTTGGGTAAAAAAGGTAGAATGTGTGGTTTGGTGTAAAGTAGGTAGAATGTGTGGTTTTGGGTAAAGTAGGTAGAATGTGTGGTTTGGGGTAAAGTAGGTAGAATGTGTGGTTTGGGGTAAAGTATGTAGAATGTGTGGTTTGGGGTAAAGAAGGTAGAATGTGTGGTTTGGGGTAAAGAAGGTAGAATGTGTGGTTTGGGGTAAAGAAGGTAGAATGTGTGGTTTGGGTAAAAAAGGTAGAATGTGTGGTTTGTGGTAAAGTAGGTAGGATGTGTGGTTTGGTGTAAAGTAGATAGAATGTGTGGTTTGGGGTAAAGTAGGTAGAATGTTTGGTTTGGGGTAAAGAAGGTAGAATGTGTGGTTTGTGGTCAAGTAGCACCATGTGTGGTTTGTGGATAAAGTAGGTAGAATGTGTAGTGTGGGGTAAAGAAGGTAGAATGTGTGGTCTGAGGTAAAGGAGAAAGAACGTGTGGTTTGTGGTAAAGTAGGTAGAACGTGTGGTTTGGGGTAAAGTAGGTAGAATGTGTGGTTTGGGTAAAAAAGGTAGAATGTGTGGTTTGGGTAAAAACGGTAGAATGTGTGGTTTGGGGTAAAGTAGGTAGAATGTGTGGTTTGGGTTAAAGTAGGTAGAATGTGTGGTTTGGGGTAAAGTAGGTAGAATGTGTGGTTTGGGGTAAAGAAGGTAGAATGTGTGGTTTGGGTAAAAAAGGTAGAATGTGTGGTTTGGGTAAAAAAGGTAGAATGTGTGGTTTGGGGTAAAGAAGGTAGAATGTGTGGTTTGGGTAAAAAAGGTAGAATGTGTGGTTTGGGTAAAAAAGGTAGAATGTGTGGTTTGGTGTAAAGTAGGTAGAATGTGTGGTTTTGGGTAAAGTAGGTAGAATGTGTGGTTTGGGGTAAAGTAGGTAGAATGTGTGGTTTGGGGTAAAGAAGGTAGAATGTGTGGTTTGGGGTAAAGAAGGTAGAATGTGTGGTTTGGGGTAAAGAAGGTAGAATGTGTGGTTTGGGTAAAAAAGGTAGAATGTGTGGTTTGTGGTAAAGTAGGTAGAATGTGTGGTTTGGGGTAAAGTAGGTAGAATGTGTGGTTTGGGGTAAAGTAGGTAGAATGTGTGGTTTGGGGTAAAGAAGGTAGAATGTGTGGTTTGGGTAAAAAAGGTAAAATGTGTGGTTTGGGGTAAAGAAGGTAGAATGTTTGGTTTGGGGTAAAGAAGGTAGAATGTGTGGTTTGTGGTCAAGTAGCACCATGTGTGGTTTGTGGATAAAGTAGGTAGAATGTGTAGTGTGGGGTAAAGAAGGTAGAATGTGTGGTCTGAGGTAAAGGAGAAAGAACGTGTGGTTTGTGGTAAAGTAGGTAGAACGTGTGGTTTGGGGTAAAGTAGGTAGAATGTGTGGTTTGGGTAAAAAAGGTAGAATGTGTGGTTTGGGTAAAAACGGTAGAATGTGTGGTTTGGGGTAAAGTAGGTAGAATGTGTGGTTTGGGTTAAAGTAGGTAGAATGTGTGGTTTGGGGTAAAGTAGGTAGAATGTGTGGTTTGGGGTAAAGAAGGTAGAATGTGTGGTTTGGGTAAAAAAGGTAGAATGTGTGGTTTGGGTAAAAAAGGTAGAATGTGTGGTTTGGGGTAAAGAAGGTAGAATGTGTGGTTTGGGTAAAAAAGGTAGAATGTGTGGTTTGGGTAAAAAAGGTAGAATGTGTGGTTTGGTGTAAAGTAGGTAGAATGTGTGGTTTTGGGTAAAGTAGGTAGAATGTGTGGTTTGGGGTAAAGAAGGTAGAATGTGTGGTTTGGGGTAAAGAAGGTAGAACGTGTGGTTTGGGGTAAAGAAGGTAGAATGTGTGGTTTGGGTAAAAAAGGTAGAATGTGTGGTTTGTGGTAAAGTAGGTAGAATGTGTGGTTTGGGGTAAAGTAGGTAGAATGTGTGGTTTGGGGTAAAGTAGGTAGAATGTGTGGTTTGGGGTAAAGAAGGTAGAATGTGTGGTTTGGGTAAAAAAGGTAGAATGTGTGGTTTGGGGTAAAGAAGGTAGAATGTGTGGTTTGGGGTAAAGTAGGTAGAATGTGTGGTTTGTGGTAAAGTAGGTAGAACGTGTGGTTTGGGTAAAAAAGGTAGAATGTGTGGTTTGGGGTAAAGTAGGTAGAATGTGTGGTTTGAGGTAAAGAAGGTAGAATGTGTGGTTTGGGTAAAAAAGGTAGAATGTGTGGTTTGGTGTAAAGTAGGTAGAATGTGTGGTTTTGGGTAAAGTAGCCGGATGTGTGGTTTGGGGTAAAGTAGGTTGAATGTGTGGTTTGGGTTAAAGTAGGTAGAATGCATGGTTTGGGATAAAGTAGGTAGAATGTGTGGTTTGGGTAAAAAAGGTAGAATGTGTGGTTTGGTGTACAAAAGGTAGAATGTGTAGTTTGGGGTAAAATCGGTAGAATGTGTGGTCTGAGGTAAAGTAGATAGAATGTGTGGTTTGGGGTAAAGTAGGTAGAATGTGTGGTTTGGGTTAAAGTAGGTTGAATGTGTGGTTTTTGGTAAAGTAGGCAGAATGTGTGGTTTGGGGTAAAGTAGGTAGAATGTGTGGTTTGGGTTAAAGTAGGTAGAATGCATGGTTTGGGTTAAAGTAGGTAGAATGCATGGTTTGGGATAAAGTAGGTAGAATGTGTGGTTTGGGGTAAAGTAGGTAGAATGTGTGGTTTGGGTTAAAGTAGGTAGAATGCATGGTTTGGGATAAAGTAGGTAGAATGTGTGGTTTGGGGTAAAGTAGGATGAACGTGTGGTTTGGGATAAAGTAGGTAGGATGTGTGGTTTGGTGTAAAGTAGATAGAATGTGTGGTTTGGGGTAAAGTAGGTAGAATGTTTGGTTTGGGGTAAAGAAGGTAGAATGTGTGGTTTGTGGTCAAGTAGCAACCATGTGTGGTTTGTGGATAAAGTAGGTAGAATGTGTAGTGTGGGGTAAAGAAGGTAGAATGTGTGGTCTGAGGTAAAGGAGAAAGAACGTGTGGTTTGTGGTAAAGTAGGTAGAACGTGTGGTTTGGGGTAAAGTAGGTAGAATGTGTGGTTTGGGTAAAAAAGGTAGAATGTGTGGTTTGGGTAAAAACGGTAGAATGTGTGGTTTGGGGTAAAGTAGGTAGAATGTGTGGTTTGGGTTAAAGTAGGTAGAATGTGTGGTTTGGGGTAAAGTAGGCAGAATGTGTGGTTTGGGGTAAAGAAGGTAGAATGTGTGGTTTGGGTAAAAAAGGTAGAATGTGTGGTTTGGGTAAAAAAGGTAGAATGTGTGGTTTGGGGTAAAGAAGGTAGAATGTGTGGTTTGGGTAAAAAAGGTAGAATGTGTGGTTTGGGTAAAAAAGGTAGAATGTGTGGTTTGGTGTAAAGTAGGTAGAATGTGTGGTTTTGGGTAAAGTAGGTAGAATGTGTGGTTTGGGGTAAAGTAGGTAGAATGTGTGGTTTGGGGTAAAGAAGGTAGAATGTGTGGTTTGGGGTAAAGAAGGTAGAATGTGTGGTTTGGGGTAAAGAAGGTAGAATGTGTGGTTTGGGTAAAAAAGGTAGAATGTGTGGTTTGTGGTAAAGTAGGTAGAATGTGTGGTTTGGGGTAAAGTAGGTAGAATGTGTGGTTTGGGGTAAAGTAGGTAGAATGTGTGGTTTGGGGTAAAGAAGGTAGAATGTGTGGTTTGGGTAAAAAAGGTAGAATGTGTGGTTTGGGGTAAAGAAGGTAGAATGTGTGGTTTGGGTAAAAAAGGTAAAATGTGTGGTTTGGTGTAAAGTAGGTAGAATGTGTGGTTTTGGGTAAAGTAGCTGGATGTGTGGTTTGGGGTAAAGTAGGTTGAATGTGTGGTTTGGGTTAAAGTAGGTAGAATGCATGGTTTGGGATAAAGTAGGTAGAATGTGTGGTTTGGGTAAAAAAGGTAGAATGTGTGGTTTGGTGTAAAAAAGGTAGAATGTGTAGTTTGGGGTAAAATCGGTAGAATGTGTGGTTTGGTGTAAAGAAGGTAGAATGTGTGGTTTGGGGTAAAGAAGGTAGAATGTGTGGTTTGGGGTAAAGAAGGTAGAATGTGTGGTTTGGGTAAAAAAGGTAGAATGTGTGGTTTGGGGTAAAGAAGGTAGAATGTGTGGTTTGGGTAAAAAAGGTAGAATGTGTGGTTTGTGGTAAAGTAGGTAGAATGTGTGGTTTGGGGTAAAGTAGGTAGAATGTGTGGTTTGGGGTAAAGTAGGTAGAATGTGTGGTTTGGGGTAAAGAAGGTAGAATGTGTGGTTTGGGTAAAAAAGGTAAAATGTGTGGTTTGGGGTAAAGAAGGTAGAATGTTTGGTTTGGGGTAAAGAAGGTAGAATGTGTGGTTTGTGGTCAAGTAGCACCATGTGTGGTTTGTGGATAAAGTAGGTAGAATGTGTAGTGTGGGGTAAAGAAGGTAGAATGTGTGGTCTGAGGTAAAGGAGAAAGAACGTGTGGTTTGTGGTAAAGTAGGTAGAACGTGTGGTTTGGGGTAAAGTAGGTAGAATGTGTGGTTTGGGTAAAAAAGGTAGAATGTGTGGTTTGGGTAAAAACGGTAGAATGTGTGGTTTGGGGTAAAGTAGGTAGAATGTGTGGTTTGGGTTAAAGTAGGTAGAATGTGTGGTTTGGGGTAAAGTAGGTAGAATGTGTGGTTTGGGGTAAAGAAGGTAGAATGTGTGGTTTGGGTAAAAAAGGTAGAATGTGTGGTTTGGGGTAAAGAAGGTAGAATGTGTGGTTTGGGGTAAAGAAGGTAGAATGTGTGGTTTGGGGTAAAGAAGGTAGAATGTGTGGTTTGGGGTAAAGAAGGTAGAATGTGTGGTTTGGGTAAAAAAGGTAGAATGTGTGGTTTGTGGTAAAGTAGGTAGGATGTGTGGTTTGGTGTAAAGTAGATAGAATGTGTGGTTTGGGGTAAAGTAGGTAGAATGTTTGGTTTGGGGTAAAGAAGGTAGAATGTGTGGTTTGTGGTCAAGTAGCACCATGTGTGGTTTGTGGATAAAGTAGGTAGAATGTGTAGTGTGGGGTAAAGAAGGTAGAATGTGTGGTTTGGGTAAAAAAGGTAGAATGTGTGGTTTGGGTAAAAAAGGTAAAATGTGTGGTTTGGGGTAAAGAAGGTAGAATGTTTGGTTTGGGGTAAAGAAGGTAGAATGTGTGGTTTGTGGTCAAGTAGCACCATGTGTGGTTTGTGGATAAAGTAGGTAGAATGTGTAGTGTGGGGTAAAGAAGGTAGAATGTGTGGTCTGAGGTAAAGGAGAAAGAACGTGTGGTTTGTGGTAAAGTAGGTAGAACGTGTGGTTTGGGGTAAAGTAGGTAGAATGTGTGGTTTGGGTAAAAAAGGTAGAATGTGTGGTTTGGGTAAAAACAGTAGAATGTGTGGTTTGGGGTAAAGTAGGTAGAATGTGTGGTTTGGGTTAAAGTAGGTAGAATGTGTGGTTTGGGGTAAAGTAGGTAGAATGTGTGGTTTGGGGTAAAGAAGGTAGAATGTGTGGTTTGGGTAAAAAAGGTAGAATGTGTGGTTTGGGTAAAAAAGGTAGAATGTGTGGTTTGGGGTAAAGAAGGTAGAATGTGTGGTTTGGGTAAAAAAGGTAGAATGTGTGGTTTGGGTAAAAAAGGTAGAATGTGTGGTTTGGTGTAAAGTAGGTAGAATGTGTGGTTTTGGGTAAAGTAGGTAGAATGTGTGGTTTGGGGTAAAGAAGGTAGAATGTGTGGTTTGGGGTAAAGAAGGTAGAATGTGTGGTTTGGGGTAAAGAAGGTAGAATGTGTGGTTTGGGTAAAAAAGGTAAAATGTGTGGTTTGGGGTAAAGAAGGTAGAATGTTTGGTTTGGGGTAAAGAAGGTAGAATGTGTGGTTTGTGGTCAAGTAGCACCATGTGTGGTTTGTGGATAAAGTAGGTAGAATGTGTAGTGTGGGGTAAAGAAGGTAGAATGTGTGGTTTGGGTAAAAAAGGTAGAATGTGTGGTTTGTGGTAAAGTAGGTAGGATGTGTGGTTTGGTGTAAAGTAGATAGAATGTGTGGTTTGGGGTAAAGTAGGTAGAATGTTTGGTTTGGGGTAAAGAAGGTAGAATGTGTGGTTTGTGGTCAAGTAGCACCATGTGTGGTTTGTGGATAAAGTAGGTAGAATGTGTAGTGTGGGGTAAAGAAGGTAGAATGTGTGGTTTGGGTAAAAAAGGTAGAATGTGTGGTTTGGGTAAAAAAGGTAAAATGTGTGGTTTGGGGTAAAGAAGGTAGAATGTTTGGTTTGGGGTAAAGAAGGTAGAATGTGTGGTTTGTGGTCAAGTAGCACCATGTGTGGTTTGTGGATAAAGTAGGTAGAATGTGTAGTGTGGGGTAAAGAAGGTAGAATGTGTGGTCTGAGGTAAAGGAGAAAGAACGTGTGGTTTGTGGTAAAGTAGGTAGAACGTGTGGTTTGGGGTAAAGTAGGTAGAATGTGTGGTTTGGGTAAAAAAGGTAGAATGTGTGGTTTGGGTAAAAACGGTAGAATGTGTGGTTTGGGGTAAAGTAGGTAGAATGTGTGGTTTGGGTTAAAGTAGGTAGAATGTGTGGTTTGGGGTAAAGTAGGTAGAATGTGTGGTTTGGGGTAAAGAAGGTAGAATGTGTGGTTTGGGTAAAAAAGGTAGAATGTGTGGTTTGGGTAAAAAAGGTAGAATGTGTGGTTTGGGGTAAAGAAGGTAGAATGTGTGGTTTGGGTAAAAAAGGTAGAATGTGTGGTTTGGGTAAAAAAGGTAGAATGTGTGGTTTGGTGTAAAGTAGGTAGAATGTGTGGTTTTGGGTAAAGTAGGTAGAATGTGTGGTTTGGGGTAAAGAAGGTAGAATGTGTGGTTTGGGGTAAAGAAGGTAGAATGTGTGGTTTGGGGTAAAGAAGGTAGAATGTGTGGTTTGGGTAAAAAAGGTAAAATGTGTGGTTTGGGGTAAAGAAGGTAGAATGTTTGGTTTGGGGTAAAGAAGGTAGAATGTGTGGTTTGTGGTCAAGTAGCACCATGTGTGGTTTGTGGATAAAGTAGGTAGAATGTGTAGTGTGGGGTAAAGAAGGTAGAATGTGTGGTCTGAGGTAAAGGAGAAAGAACGTGTGGTTTGTGGTAAAGTAGGTAGAACGTGTGGTTTGGGGTAAAGTAGGTAGAATGTGTGGTTTGGGTAAAAAAGGTAGAATGTGTGGTTTGGGGTAAAGTAGGTAGAATGTGTGGTTTGGGTTAAAGTAGGTAGAATGTGTGGTTTGGGGTAAAGTAGGTAGAATGTGTGGTTTGGGGTAAAGAAGGTAGAATGTGTGGTTTGGGTAAAAAAGGTAGAATGTGTGGTTTGGGTAAAAAAGGTAGAATGTGTGGTTTGGGGTAAAGAAGGTAGAATGTGTGGTTTGGGTAAAAAAGGTAGAATGTGTGGTTTGGGTAAAAAAGGTAGAATGTGTGGTTTGGTGTAAAGTAGGTAGAATGTGTGGTTTTGGGTAAAGTAGGTAGAATGTGTGGTTTGGGGTAAAGAAGGTAGAATGTGTGGTTTGGGGTAAAGAAGGTAGAATGTGTGGTTTGGGGTAAAGAAGGTAGAATGTGTGGTTTGGGTAAAAAAGGTAGAATGTGTGGTTTGGGTAAAAAAGGTAGAATGTGTGGTTTGGGGTAAAGAAGGTAGAATGTGTGGTTTGGGTAAAAAAGGTAGAATGTGTGGTTTGGGTAAAAAAGGTAGAATGTGTGGTTTGGTGTAAAGTATGTAGAATGTGTGGTTTTGGGTAAAGTAGGTAGAATGTGTGGTTTGGGGTAAAGAAGGTAGAATGTGTGGTTTGGGGTAAAGAAGGTAGAATGTGTGGTTTGGGGTAAAGAAGGTAGAATGTGTGGTTTGGGTAAAAAAGGTAGAATGTGTGGTTTGTGGTAAAGTAGGTAGAATGTGTGGTTTGGGGTAAAGTAGGTAGAATGTGTGGTTTGGGGTAAAGTAGGTAGAATGTGTGGTTTGGGGTAAAGAAGGTAGAATGTGTGGTTTGGGTAAAAAAGGTAGAATGTGTGGTTTGGGGTAAAGAAGGTAGAATGTGTGGTTTGGGGTAAAGTAGGTAGAATGTGTGGTTTGTGGTAAAGTAGGTAGAACGTGTGGTTTGGGTAAAAAAGGTAGAATGTGTGGTTTGGGGTAAAGTAGGTAGAATGTGTGGTTTTGGGTAAAGTAGCCGGATGTGTGGTTTGGGGTAAAGTAGGTTGAATGTGTGGTTTGGGTTAAAGTAGGTAGAATGCATGGTTTGGGATAAAGTAGGTAGAATGTGTGGTTTGGGTAAAAAAGGTAGAATGTGTGGTTTGGTGTACAAAAGGTAGAATGTGTAGTTTGGGGTAAAATCGGTAGAATGTGTGGTCTGAGGTAAAGTAGGTAGAATGTGTGGTTTGGGGTAAAGTAGGTAGAATGTGTGGTTTGGGTTAAAGTAAGTTGAATGTGTGGTTTTTGGTAAAGTAGGCAGAATGTGTGGTTTGGGGTAAAGTAGGTAGAATGTGTGGTTTGGGTTAAAGTAGGTAGAATGCATGGTTTGGGTTAAAGTAGGTAGAATGCATGGTTTGGGATAAAGTAGGTAGAATGTGTGGTTTGGGGTAAAGTAGGTAGAATGTGTGGTTTGGGTTAAAGTAGGTAGAATGCATGGTTTGGGATAAAATAGGTAGAATGTGTGGTTTGGGGTAAAGTAGGTAGAATGTGTGGTTTGGGTTAAAGTAGGTAGAATGCATGGTTTGGGATAAAGTAGGTAGAATGTGTGGTTTGGGGTAAAGTAGGATGAACGTGTGGTTTGGGATAAAGTAGGTAGGATGTGTGGTTTGGTGTAAAGTAGATAGAATGTGTGGTTTGGGGTAAAGTAGGTAGAATGTTTGGTTTGGGGTAAAGAAGGTAGAATGTGTGGTTTGTGGTCAAGTAGCACCATGTGTGGTTTGTGGATAAAGTAGGTAGAATGTGTAGTGTGGGGTAAAGAAGGTAGAATGTGTGGTCTGAGGTAACGGAGAAAGAACGTGTGGTTTTGGTAAAGTAGGTAGAACGTGTGGTTTGGGGTAAAGTAGGTAGAATGTGTGGTTTGGGTAAAAAAGGTAGAATGTGTGGTTTGGGTAAAAACGGTAGAATGTGTGGTTTGGGGTAAAGTAGGTAGAATGTGTGGTTTGGGTTAAAGTAGGTAGAATGTGTGGTTTGGGGTAAAGTAGGTAGAATGTGTGGTTTGGGGTAAAGAAGGTAGAATGTGTGGTTTGGGTAAAAAAGGTAGAATGTGTGGTTTGGGTAAAAAAGGTAGAATGTGTGGTTTGGGGTAAAGAAGGTAGAATGTGTGGTTTGGGTAAAAAAGGTAGAATGTGTGGTTTGGTGTAAAGTAGGTAGAATGTGTGGTTTTGGGTAAAGTAGGTAGAATGTGTGGTTTGGGGTAAAGTAGGTAGAATGTGTGGTTTGGGGTAAAGTAGGTAGAATGTGTGGTTTGGGGTAAAGAAGGTAGAATGTGTGGTTTGGGGTAAAGAAGGTAGAATGTGTGGTTTGGGGTAAAGAAGGTAGAATGTGTGGTTTGGGTAAAAAAGGTAGAATGTGTGGTTTGTGGTAAAGTAGGTAGGATGTGTGGTTTGGTGTAAAGTAGATAGAATGTGTGGTTTGGGGTAAAGTAGGTAGAATGTTTGGTTTGGGGTAAAGAAGGTAGAATGTGTGGTTTGTGGTCAAGTAGCACCATGTGTGGTTTGTGGATAAAGTAGGTAGAATGTGTAGTGTGGGGTAAAGAAGGTAGAATGTGTGGTCTGAGGTAAAGGAGAAAGAACGTGTGGTTTGTGGTAAAGTAGGTAGAACGTGTGGTTTGGGGTAAAGTAGGTAGAATGTGTGGTTTGGGTAAAAAAGGTAGAATGTGTGGTTTGGGTAAAAACGGTAGAATGTGTGGTTTGGGGTAAAGTAGGTAGAATGTGTGGTTTGGGTTAAAGTAGGTAGAATGTGTGGTTTGGGGTAAAGTAGGTAGAATGTGTGGTTTGGGGTAAAGAAGGTAGAATGTGTGGTTTGGGTAAAAAAGGTAGAATGTGTGGTTTGGGTAAAAAAGGTAGAATGTGTGGTTTGGGGTAAAGAAGGTAGAATGTGTGGTTTGGGTAAAAAAGGTAGAATGTGTGGTTTGGGTAAAAAAGGTAGAATGTGTGGTTTGGTGTAAAGTAGGTAGAATGTGTGGTTTGGGGTAAAGAAGGTAGAATGTGTGGTTTGGGGTAAAGAAGGTAGAATGTGTGGTTTGGGGTAAAGAAGGTAGAATGTGTGGTTTGGGTAAAAAAGGTAGAATGTGTGGTTTGTGGTAAAGTAGGTAGAATGTGTGGTTTGGGGTAAAGTAGGTAGAATGTGTGGTTTGGGGTAAAGTAGGTAGAATGTGTGGTTTGGGGTAAAGAAGGTAGAATGTGTGGTTTGGGTAAAAAAGGTAAAATGTGTGGTTTGGGGTAAAGAAGGTAGAATGTTTGGTTTGGGGTAAAGAAGGTAGAATGTGTGGTTTGTGGTCAAGTAGCACCATGTGTGGTTTGTGGATAAAGTAGGTAGAATGTGTAGTGTGGGGTAAAAAAGGTAGAATGTGTGGTCTGAGGTAAAGGAGAAAGAACGTGTGGTTTGTGGTAAAGTAGGTAGAACGTGTGGTTTGGGGTAAAGTAGGTAGAATGTGTGGTTTGGGTAAAAAAGGTAGAATGTGTGGTTTGGGTAAAAACGGTAGAATGTGTGGTTTGGGGTAAAGTAGGTAGAATGTGTGGTTTGGGTTAAAGTAGGTAGAATGTGTGGTTTGGGGTAAAGTAGGTAGAATGTGTGGTTTGGGGTAAAGAAGGTAGAATGTGTGGTTTGGGTAAAAAAGGTAGAATGTGTGGTTTGGGTAAAAAAGGTAGAATGTGTGGTTTGGGGTAAAGAAGGTAGAATGTGTGGTTTGGGTAAAAAAGGTAGAATGTGTGGTTTGGGTAAAAAAGGTAGAATGTGTGGTTTGGGGTAAAGAAGGTAGAATGTGTGGTTTGGGGTAAAGAAGGTAGAATGTGTGGTTTGGGGTAAAGAAGGTAGAATGTGTGGTTTGGGTAAAAAAGGTAGAATGTGTGGTTTGTGGTAAAGTAGGTAGAATGTGTGGTTTGGGGTAAAGTAGGTAGAATGTGTGGTTTGGGGTAAAGTAGGTAGAATGTGTGGTTTGGGGTAAAGAAGGTAGAATGTGTGGTTTGGGTAAAAAAGGTAGAATGTGTGGTTTGGGGTAAAGAAGGTAGAATGTGTGGTTTGGGGTAAAGTAGGTAGAACGTGTGGTTTGGGTAAAAAAGGTAGAATGTGTGGTTTGGGGTAAAGTAGGTAGAATGTGTGGTTTGAGGTAAAGAAGGTAGAATGTGTGGTTTGGGTAAAAAAGGTAGAATGTGTGGTTTGGTGTAAAGTAGGTAGAATGTGTGGTTTGTGGTAAAGTAGCCGGATGTGTGGTTTGGGGTAAAGTAGGTTGAATGTGTGGTTTGGGTTAAAGTAGGTAGAATGCATGGTTTGGGATAAAGTAGGTAGAATGTGTGGTTTGGGTAAAAAAGGTAGAATGTGTGGTTTGGTGTACAAAAGGTAGAATGTGTAGTTTGGGGTAAAATCGGTAGAATGTGTGGTCTGAGGTAAAGTAGATAGAATGTGTGGTTTGGGGTAAAGTAGGTAGAATGTGTGGTTTGGGTTAAAGTAGGTTGAATGTGTGGTTTTTGGTAAAGTAGGCAGAATGTGTGGTTTGGGGTAAAGTAGGTAGAATGTGTGGTTTGGGTTAAAGTAGGTAGAATGCATGGTTTGGGTTAAAGTAGGTAGAATGCATGGTTTGGGATAAAGTAGGTAGAATGTGTGGTTTGGGGTAAAGTAGGTAGAATGTGTGGTTTGGGTTAAAGTAGGTAGAATGCATGGTTTGGGATAAAGTAGGTAGAATGTGTGGTTTGGGGTAAAGTAGGATGAACGTGTGGTTTGGGATAAAGTAGGTAGGATGTGTGGTTTGGTGTAAAGTAGATAGAATGTGTGGTTTGGGGTAAAGTAGGTAGAATGTTTGGTTTGGGGTAAAGAAGGTAGAATGTGTGGTTTGTGGTCAAGTAGCACCATGTGTGGTTTGTGGATAAAGTAGGTAGAATGTGTAGTGTGGGGTAAAGAAGGTAGAATGTGTGGTCTGAGGTAAAGGAGAAAGAACGTGTGGTTTGTGGTAAAGTAGGTAGAACGTGTGGTTTGGGGTAAAGTAGGTAGAATGTGTGGTTTGGGTAAAAAAGGTAGAATGTGTGGTTTGGGTAAAAACGGTAGAATGTGTGGTTTGGGGTAAAGTAGGTAGAATGTGTGGTTTGGGTTAAAGTAGGTAGAATGTGTGGTTTGGGGTAAAGTAGGTAGAATGTGTGGTTTGGGGTAAAGAAGGTAGAATGTGTGGTTTGGGTAAAAAAGGTAGAATGTGTGGTTTGGGTAAAAAAGGTAGAATGTGTGGTTTGGGGTAAAGAAGGTAGAATGTGTGGTTTGGGTAAAAAAAGGTAGAATGTGTGGTTTGGGTAAAAAAGGTAGAATGTGTGGTTTGGTGTAAAGTAGGTAGAATGTGTGGTTTTGGGTAAAGTAGGTAGAATGTGTGGTTTGGGGTAAAGTAGGTAGAATGTGTGGTTTGGGGTAAAGAAGGTAGAATGTGTGGTTTGGGGTAAAGAAGGTAGAATGTGTGGTTTGGGGTAAAGAAGGTAGAATGTGTGGTTTGGGTAAAAAAGGTAGAATGTGTGGTTTGTGGTAAAGTAGGTAGAATGTGTGGTTTGGGGTAAAGTAGGTAGAATGTGTGGTTTGGGGTAAAGTAGGTAGAATGTGTGGTTTGGGGTAAAGAAGGTAGAATGTGTGGTTTGGGTAAAAAAGGTAGAATGTGTGGTTTGGGGTAAAGAAGGTAGAATGTGTGGTTTGGGTAAAAAAGGTAAAATGTGTGGTTTGGTGTAAAGTAGGTAGAATGTGTGGTTTTGGGTAAAGTAGCTGGATGTGTGGTTTGGGGTAAAGTAGGTTGAATGTGTGGTTTGGGTTAAAGTAGGTAGAATGCATGGTTTGGGATAAAGTAGGTAGAATGTGTGGTTTGGGTAAAAAAGGTAGAATGTGTGGTTTGGTGTAAAAAAGGTAGAATGTGTGGTTTGGGTAAAAAAGGTAGAATGTGTGGTTTGGGTAAAAAAGGTAGAATGTGTGGTTTGGGGTAAAGAAGGTAGAATGTGTGGTTTGGGTAAAAAAGGTAAAATGTGTGGTTTGGTGTAAAGTAGGTAGAATGTGTGGTTTTGGGTAAAGTAGCTGGATGTGTGGTTTGGGGTAAAGTAGGTTGAATGTGTGGTTTGGGTTAAAGTAGGTAGAATGCATGGTTTGGGATAAAGTAGGTAGAATGTGTGGTTTGGGTAAAAAAGGTAGAATGTGTGGTTTGGTGTAAAAAAGGTAGAATGTGTAGTTTGGGGTAAAATCGGTAGAATGTGTGGTTTGGTGTAAAGAAGGTAGAATGTGTGGTTTGGGGTAAAGAAGGTAGAATGTGTGGTTTGGGGTAAAGAAGGTAGAATGTGTGGTTTGGGGTAAAGTAGGTAGAATGTGTGGTTTGGGGTAAAGAAGGTAGAATGTGTGGTTTGGGTAAAAAAGGTAAAATGTGTGGTTTGGGGTAAAGAAGGTAGAATGTTTGGTTTGGGGTAAAGAAGGTAGAATGTGTGGTTTGTGGTCAAGTAGCACCATGTGTGGTTTGTGGATAAAGTAGGTAGAATGTGTAGTGTGGGGTAAAGAAGGTAGAATGTGTGGTCTGAGGTAAAGGAGAAAGAACGTGTGGTTTGTGGTAAAGTAGGTAGAACGTGTGGTTTGGGGTAAAGAAGGTAGAATGTGTGGTTTGGGTAAAAAAGGTAGAATGTGTGGTTTGGGTAAAAACGGTAGAATGTGTGGTTTGGGGTAAAGTAGGTAGAATGTGTGGTTTGGGTTAAAGTAGGTAGAATGTGTGGTTTGGGGTAAAGTAGGTAGAATGTGTGGTTTGGGGTAAAGAAGGTAGAATGTGTGGTTTGGGTAAAAAAGGTAGAATGTGTGGTTTGGGTAAAAAAGGTAGAATGTGTGGTTTGGGGTAAAGAAGGTAGAATGTGTGGTTTGGGGTAAAGAAGGTAGAATGTGTGGTTTGGGGTAAAGAAGGTAGAATGTGTGGTTTGGGGTAAAGAAGGTAGAATGTGTGGTTTGGGTAAAAAAGGTAGAATGTGTGGTTTGTGGTAAAGTAGGTAGGATGTGTGGTTTGGTGTAAAGTAGATAGAATGTGTGGTTTGGGGTAAAGTAGGTAGAATGTTTGGTTTGGGGTAAAGAAGGTAGAATGTGTGGTTTGTGGTCAAGTAGCACCATGTGTGGTTTGTGGATAAAGTAGGTAGAATGTGTAGTGTGGGGTAAAGAAGGTAGAATGTGTGGTTTGGGTAAAAAAGGTAGAATGTGTGGTTTGGGTAAAAAAGGTAGAATGTGTGGTTTGGGGTAAAGAAGGTAGAATGTGTGGTTTGGGTAAAAAAGGTAGAATGTGTGGTTTGGGTAAAAAAGGTAGAATGTGTGGTTTGGTGTAAAGTAGGTAGAATGTGTGGTTTTGGGTAAAGTAGGTAGAATGTGTGGTTTGGGGTAAAGTAGGTAGAATGTGTGGTTTGGGGTAAAGAAGGTAGAATGTGTGGTTTGGGGTAAAGAAGGTAGAATGTGTGGTTTGGGGTAAAGAAGGTAGAATGTGTGGTTTGGGTAAAAAAGGTAGAATGTGTGGTTTGTGGTAAAGTAGGTAGAATGTGTGGTTTGGGGTAAAGTAGGTAGAATGTGTGGTTTGGGGTAAAGTAGGTAGAATGTGTGGTTTGGGGTAAAGAAGGTAGAATGTGTGGTTTGGGTAAAAAAGGTAAAATGTGTGGTTTGGGGTAAAGAAGGTAGAATGTTTGGTTTGGGGTAAAGAAGGTAGAATGTGTGGTTTGTGGTCAAGTAGCACCATGTGTGGTTTGTGGATAAAGTAGGTAGAATGTGTAGTGTGGGGTAAAGAAGGTAGAATGTGTGGTCTGAGGTAAAGGAGAAAGAACGTGTGGTTTGTGGTAAAGTAGGTAGAACGTGTGGTTTGGGGTAAAGTAGGTAGAATGTGTGGTTTGGGTAAAAAAGGTAGAATGTGTGGTTTGGGTAAAAACGGTAGAATGTGTGGTTTGGGGTAAAGTAGGTAGAATGTGTGGTTTGGGTTAAAGTAGGTAGAATGTGTGGTTTGGGGTAAAGTAGGTAGAATGTGTGGTTTGGGGTAAAGAAGGTAGAATGTGTGGTTTGGGTAAAAAAGGTAGAATGTGTGGTTTGGGTAAAAAAGGTAGAATGTGTGGTTTGGGGTAAAGAAGGTAGAATGTGTGGTTTGGGTAAAAAAGGTAGAATGTGTGGTTTGGGTAAAAAAGGTAGAATGTGTGGTTTGGTGTAAAGTAGGTAGAATGTGTGGTTTTGGGTAAAGTAGGTAGAATGTGTGGTTTGGGGTAAAGAAGGTAGAATGTGTGGTTTGGGGTAAAGAAGGTAGAATGTGTGGTTTGGGGTAAAGAAGGTAGAATGTGTGGTTTGGGTAAAAAAGGTAGAATGTGTGGTTTGTGGTAAAGTAGGTAGAATGTGTGGTTTGGGGTAAAGTAGGTAGAATGTGTGGTTTGGGGTAAAGTAGGTAGAATGTGTGGTTTGGGGTAAAGAAGGTAGAATGTGTGGTTTGGGTAAAAAAGGTAGAATGTGTGGTTTGGGGTAAAGAAGGTAGAATGTGTGGTTTGGGGTAAAGTAGGTAGAATGTGTGGTTTGTGGTAAAGTAGGTAGAACGTGTGGTTTGGGTAAAAAAGGTAGAATGTGTGGTTTGGGGTAAAGTAGGTAGAATGTGTGGTTTGAGGTAAAGAAGGTAGAATGTGTGGTTTGGGTAAAAAAGGTAGAATGTGTGGTTTGGTGTAAAGTAGGTAGAATGTGTGGTTTTGGGTAAAGTAGCCGGATGTGTGGTTTGGGGTAAAGTAGGTTGAATGTGTGGTTTGGGTTAAAGTAGGTAGAATGCATGGTTTGGGATAAAGTAGGTAGAATGTGTGGTTTGGGTAAAAAAGGTAGAATGTGTGGTTTGGTGTACAAAAGGTAGAATGTGTAGTTTGGGGTAAAATCGGTAGAATGTGTGGTCTGAGGTAAAGTAGGTAGAATGTGTGGTTTGGGGTAAAGGAGGTAGAATGTGTGGTTTGGGTTAAAGTAAGTTGAATGTGTGGTTTTTGGTAAAGTAGGCAGAATGTGTGGTTTGGGGTAAAGTAGGTAGAATGTGTGGTTTGGGTTAAAGTAGGTAGAATGCATGGTTTGGGTTAAAGTAGGTAGAATGCATGGTTTGGGATAAAGTAGGTAGAATGTGTGGTTTGGGGTAAAGTAGGTAGAATGTGTGGTTTGGGTTAAAGTAGGTAGAATGCATGGTTTGGGATAAAGTAGGTAGAATGTGTGGTTTGGGGTAAAGTAGGTAGAATGTGTGGTTTGGGTTAAAGTAGGTAGAATGCATGGTTTGGGATAAAGTAGGTAGAATGTGTGGTTTGGGGTAAAGTAGGATGAACGTGTGGTTTGGGATAAAGTAGGTAGGATGTGTGGTTTGGTGTAAAGTAGATAGAATGTGTGGTTTGGGGTAAAGTAGGTAGAATGTTTGGTTTGGGGTAAAGAAGGTAGAATGTGTGGTTTGTGGTCAAGTAGCACCATGTGTGGTTTGTGGATAAAGTAGGTAGAATGTGTAGTGTGGGGTAAAGAAGGTAGAATGTGTGGTCTGAGGTAAAGGAGAAAGAACGTGTGGTTTTGGTAAAGTAGGTAGAACGTGTGGTTTGGGGAAAAGTAGGTAGAATGTGTGGTTTGGGTAAAAAAGGTAGAATGTGTGGTTTGGGTAAAAACGGTAGAATGTGTGGTTTGGGGTAAAGTAGGTAGAATGTGTGGTTTGGGTTAAAGTAGGTAGAATGTGTGGTTTGGGGTAAAGTAGGTAGAATGTGTGGTTTGGGGTAAAGAAGGTAGAATGTGTGGTTTGGGTAAAAAAGGTAGAATGTGTGGTTTGGGTAAAAAAGGTAGAATGTGTGGTTTGGGGTAAAGAAGGTAGAATGTGTGGTTTGGGTAAAAAAGGTAGAATGTGTGGTTTGGTGTAAAGTAGGTAGAATGTGTGGTTTTGGGTAAAGTAGGTAGAATGTGTGGTTTGGGGTAAAGTAGGTAGAATGTGTGGTTTGGGGTAAAGTAGGTAGAATGTGTGGTTTGGGGTAAAGAAGGTAGAATGTGTGGTTTGGGGTAAAGAAGGTAGAATGTGTGGTTTGGGGTAAAGAAGGTAGAATGTGTGGTTTGGGTAAAAAAGGTAGAATGTGTGGTTTGTGGTAAAGTAGGTAGGATGTGTGGTTTGGTGTAAAGTAGATAGAATGTGTGGTTTGGGGTAAAGTAGGTAGAATGTTTGGTTTGGGGTAAAGAAGGTAGAATGTGTGGTTTGTGGTCAAGTAGCACCATGTGTGGTTTGTGGATAAAGTAGGTAGAATGTGTAGTGTGGGGTAAAGAAGGTAGAATGTGTGGTCTGAGGTAAAGGAGAAAGAACGTGTGGTTTGTGGTAAAGTAGGTAGAACGTGTGGTTTGGGGTAAAGTAGGTAGAATGTGTGGTTTGGGTAAAAAAGGTAGAATGTGTGGTTTGGGTAAAAACGGTAGAATGTGTGGTTTGGGGTAAAGTAGGTAGAATGTGTGGTTTGGGTTAAAGTAGGTAGAATGTGTGGTTTGGGGTAAAGTAGGTAGAATGTGTGGTTTGGGGTAAAGAAGGTAGAATGTGTGGTTTGGGTAAAAAAGGTAGAATGTGTGGTTTGGGTAAAAAAGGTAGAATGTGTGGTTTGGGGTAAAGAAGGTAGAATGTGTGGTTTGGGTAAAAAAGGTAGAATGTGTGGTTTGGGTAAAAAAGGTAGAATGTGTGGTTTGGTGTAAAGTAGGTAGAATGTGTGGTTTTGGGTAAAGTAGGTAGAATGTGTGGTTTGGGGTAAAGTAGGTAGAATGTGTGGTTTGGGGTAAAGAAGGTAGAATGTGTGGTTTGGGGTAAAGAAGGTAGAATGTGTGGTTTGGGGTAAAGAAGGTAGAATGTGTGGTTTGGGTAAAAAAGGTAGAATGTGTGGTTTGTGGTAAAGTAGGTAGAATGTGTGGTTTGGGGTAAAGTAGGTAGAATGTGTGGTTTGGGGTAAAGTAGGTAGAATGTGTGGTTTGGGGTAAAGAAGGTAGAATGTGTGGTTTGGGTAAAAAAGGTAAAATGTGTGGTTTGGGGTAAAGAAGGTAGAATGTTTGGTTTGGGGTAAAGAAGGTAGAATGTGTGGTTTGTGGTCAAGTAGCACCATGTGTGGTTTGTGGATAAAGTAGGTAGAATGTGTAGTGTGGGGTAAAGAAGGTAGAATGTGTGGTTTGGGGTAAAGAAGGTAGAATGTGTGGTTTGGGTAAAAAAGGTAGAATGTGTGGTTTGGGTAAAAAAGGTAGAATGTGTGGTTTGGGGTAAAGAAGGTAGAATGTGTGGTTTGGGTAAAAAAGGTAGAATGTGTGGTTTGGGTAAAAAAGGTAGAATGTGTGGTTTGGTGTAAAGTAGGTAGAATGTGTGGTTTTGGGTAAAGTAGGTAGAATGTGTGGTTTGGGGTAAAGAAGGTAGAATGTGTGGTTTGGGGTAAAGAAGGTAGAATGTGTGGTTTGGGGTAAAGAAGGTAGAATGTGTGGTTTGGGTAAAAAAGGTAGAATGTGTGGTTTGTGGTAAAGTAGGTAGAATGTGTGGTTTGGGGTAAAGTAGGTAGAATGTGTGGTTTGGGGTAAAGTAGGTAGAATGTGTGGTTTGGGGTAAAGAAGGTAGAATGTGTGGTTTGGGTAAAAAAGGTAGAATGTGTGGTTTGGGGTAAAGAAGGTAGAATGTGTGGTTTGGGGTAAAGTAGGTAGAATGTGTGGTTTGTGGTAAAGTAGGTAGAACGTGTGGTTTGGGCAAAAAAGGTAGAATGTGTGGTTTGGGGTAAAGTAGGTAGAATGTGTGGTTTGAGGTAAAGTAGCCGGATGTGTGGTTTGGGGTAAAGTAGGTTGAATGTGTGGTTTGGGTTAAAGTAGGTAGAATGCATGGTTTGGGATAAAGTAGGTAGAATGTGTGGTTTGGGTAAAAAAGGTAGAATGTGTGGTTTGGTGTACAAAAGGTAGAATGTGTAGTTTGGGGTAAAATCGGTAGAATGTGTGGTCTGAGGTAAAGTAGGTAGAATGTGTGGTTTGGGGTAAAGTAGGTAGAATGTGTGGTTTGGGTTAAAGTAAGTTGAATGTGTGGTTTTTGGTAAAGTAGGCAGAATGTGTGGTTTGGGGTAAAGTAGGTAGAATGTGTGGTTTGGGTTAAAGTAGGTAGAATGCATGGTTTGGGTTAAAGTAGGTAGAATGCATGGTTTGGGATAAAGTAGGTAGAATGTGTGGTTTGGGGTAAAGTAGGTAGAATGTGTGGTTTGGGTTAAAGTAGGTAGAATGCATGGTTTGGGATAAAGTAGGTAGAATGTGTGGTTTGGGGTAAAGTAGGTAGAATGTGTGGTTTGGGTTAAAGTAGGTAGAATGCATGGTTTGGGATAAAGTAGGTAGAATGTGTGGTTTGGGGTAAAGTAGGATGAACGTGTGGTTTGGGATAAAGTAGGTAGGATGTGTGGTTTGGTGTAAAGTAGATAGAATGTGTGGTTTGGGGTAAAGTAGGTAGAATGTTTGGTTTGGGGTAAAGAAGGTAGAATGTGTGGTTTGTGGTCAAGTAGCACCATGTGTGGTTTGTGGATAAAGTAGGTAGAATGTGTAGTGTGGGGTAAAGAAGGTAGAATGTGTGGTCTGAGGTAAAGGAGAAAGAACGTGTGGTTTGTGGTAAAGTAGGTAGAACGTGTGGTTTGGGGTAAAGTAGGTAGAATGTGTGGTTTGGGTAAAAAAGGTAGAATGTGTGGTTTGGTGTACAAAAGGTAGAATGTGTAGTTTGGGGTAAAATCGGTAGAATGTGTGGTCTGAGGTAAAGTAGGTAGAATGTGTGGTTTGGGGTAAAGTAGGTAGAATGTGTGGTTTGGGTTAAAGTAAGTTGAATGTGTGGTTTTTGGTAAAGTAGGCAGAATGTGTGGTTTGGGGTAAAGTAGGTAGAATGTGTGGTTTGGGTTAAAGTAGGTAGAATGCATGGTTTGGGTTAAAGTAGGTAGAATGCATGGTTTGGGATAAAGTAGGTAGAATGTGTGGTTTGGGGTAAAGTAGGTAGAATGTGTGGTTTGGGTTAAAGTAGGTAGAATGCATGGTTTGGGATAAAGTAGGTAGAATGTGTGGTTTGGGGTAAAGTAGGTAGAATGTGTGGTTTGGGTTAAAGTAGGTAGAATGCATGGTTTGGGATAAAGTAGGTAGAATGTGTGGTTTGGGGTAAAGTAGGATGAACGTGTGGTTTGGGATAAAGTAGGTAGGATGTGTGGTTTGGTGTAAAGTAGATAGAATGTGTGGTTTGGGGTAAAGTAGGTAGAATGTTTGGTTTGGGGTAAAGAAGGTAGAATGTGTGGTTTGTGGTCAAGTAGCACCATGTGTGGTTTGTGGATAAAGTAGGTAGAATGTGTAGTGTGGGGTAAAGAAGGTAGAATGTGTGGTCTGAGGTAAAGGAGAAAGAACGTGTGGTTTGTGGTAAAGTAGGTAGAACGTGTGGTTTGGGGTAAAGTAGGTAGAATGTGTGGTTTGGGTAAAAAAGGTAGAATGTGTGGTTTGGGTAAAAACGGTAGAATGTGTGGTTTGGGGTAAAGTAGGTAGAATGTGTGGTTTGGGTTAAAGTAGGTAGAATGTGTGGTTTGGGGTAAAGTAGGTAGAATGTGTGGTTTGGGGTAAAGAAGGTAGAATGTGTGGTTTGGGTAAAAAAGGTAGAATGTGTGGTTTGGGTAAAAAAGGTAGAATGTGTGGTTTGGGGTAAAGAAGGTAGAATGTGTGGTTTGGGTAAAAAAGGTAGAATGTGTGGTTTGGGTAAAAAAGGTAGAATGTGTGGTTTGGTGTAAAGTAGGTAGAATGTGTGGTTTTGGGTAAAGTAGGTAGAATGTGTGGTTTGGGGTAAAGTAGGTAGAATGTGTGGTTTGGGGTAAAGAAGGTAGAATGTGTGGTTTGGGGTAAAGAAGGTAGAATGTGTGGTTTGGGGTAAAAAAGGTAGAATGTGTGGTTTGTGGTAAAGTAGGTAGAATGTGTGGTTTGGGGTAAAGTAGGTAGAATGTGTGGTTTGGGGTAAAGTAGGTAGAATGTGTGGTTTGTGTAAAAAAGGTAGAATGTGTGGTTTGGGGTAAAGAAGGTAGAATGTGTGGTTTGGGTAAAAAAGGTAAAATGTGTGGTTTGGTGTAAAGTAGGTAGAATGTGTGGTTTTGGGTAAAGTAGCTGGATGTGTGGTTTGGGGTAAAGTAGGTTGAATGTGTGGTTTGGGTTAAAGTAGGTAGAATGCATGGTTTGGGATAAAGTAGGTAGAATGTGTGGTTTGGGTAAAAAAGGTAGAATGTGTGGTTTGGTGTAAAAAAGGTAGAATGTGTAGTTTGGGGTAAAATCGGTAGAATGTGTGGTTTGGTGTAAAGAAGGTAGAATGTGTGGTTTGGGGTAAAGAAGGTAGAATGTGTGGTTTGGGGTAAAGAAGGTAGAATGTGTGGTTTGGGTAAAAAAGGTAGAATGTGTGGTTTGGGGTAAAGAAGGTAGAATGTGTGGTTTGGGTAAAAAAGGTAGAATGTGTGGTTTGTGGTAAAGTAGGTAGAATGTGTGGTTTGGGGTAAAGTAGGTAGAATGTGTGGTTTGGGGTAAAGTAGGTAGAATGTGTGGTTTGGGGTAAAGAAGGTAGAATGTGTGGTTTGGGTAAAAAAGGTAAAATGTGTGGTTTGGGGTAAAGAAGGTAGAATGTTTGGTTTGGGGTAAAGAAGGTAGAATGTGTGGTTTGTGGTCAAGTAGCACCATGTGTGGTTTGTGGATAAAGTAGGTAGAATGTGTAGTGTGGGGTAAAGAAGGTAGAATGTGTGGTCTGAGGTAAAGGAGAAAGAACGTGTGGTTTGTGGTAAAGTAGGTAGAACGTGTGGTTTGGGGTAAAGTAGGTAGAATGTGTGGTTTGGGTAAAAAAGGTAGAATGTGTGGTTTGGGTAAAAACGGTAGAATGTGTGGTTTGGGGTAAAGTAGGTAGAATGTGTGGTTTGGGTTAAAGTAGGTAGAATGTGTGGTTTGGGGTAAAGTAGGTAGAATGTGTGGTTTGGGGTAAAGAAGGTAGAATGTGTGGTTTGGGTAAAAAAGGTAGAATGTGTGGTTTGGGTAAAAAAGGTAGAATGTGTGGTTTGGGGTAAAGAAGGTAGAATGTGTGGTTTGGGTAAAAAAGGTAGAATGTGTGGTTTGGGTAAAAAAGGTAGAATGTGTGGTTTGGTGTAAAGTAGGTAGAATGTGTGGTTTTGGGTAAAGTAGGTAGAATGTGTGGTTTGGGGTAAAGAAGGTAGAATGTGTGGTTTGGGGTAAAGAAGGTAGAATGTGTGGTTTGGGGTAAAGAAGGTAGAATGTGTGGTTTGGGTAAAAAAGGTAGAATGTGTGGTTTGTGGTAAAGTAGGTAGAATGTGTGGTTTGGGGTAAAGTAGGTAGAATGTGTGGTTTGGGGTAAAGTAGGTAGAATGTGTGGTTTGGGGTAAAGAAGGTAGAATGTGTGGTTTGGGTAAAAAAGGTAGAATGTGTGGTTTGGGGTAAAGTAGGTAGAATGTGTGGTTTGTGGTAAAGTAGGTAGAACGTGTGGTTTGGGTAAAAAAGGTAGAATGTGTGGTTTGGGGTAAAGTAGGTAGAATGTGTGGTTTGAGGTAAAGAAGGTAGAATGTGTGGTTTGGGTAAAAAAGGTAGAATGTGTGGTTTGGTGTAAAGTAGGTAGAATGTGTGGTTTTGGGTAAAGTAGCCGGATGTGTGGTTTGGGGTAAAGTAGGTTGAATGTGTGGTTTGGGTTAAAGTAGGTAGAATGCATGGTTTGGGATAAAGTAGGTAGAATGTGTGGTTTGGGTAAAAAAGGTAGAATGTGTGGTTTGGTGTACAAAAGGTAGAATGTGTAGTTTGGGGTAAAATCGGTAGAATGTGTGGTCTGAGGTAAAGTAGATAGAATGTGTGGTTTGGGGTAAAGTAGGTAGAATGTGTGGTTTGGGTTAAAGTAGGTTGAATGTGTGGTTTTTGGTAAAGTAGGCAGAATGTGTGGTTTGGGGTAAAGTAGGTAGAATGTGTGGTTTGGGTTAAAGTAGGTAGAATGCATGGTTTGGGTTAAAGTAGGTAGAATGCATGGTTTGGGATAAAGTAGGTAGAATGTGTGGTTTGGGGTAAAGTAGGTAGAATGTGTGGTTTGGGTTAAAGTAGGTAGAATGCATGGTTTGGGATAAAGTAGGTAGAATGTGTGGTTTGGGGTAAAGTAGGATGAACGTGTGGTTTGGGATAAAGTAGGTAGGATGTGTGGTTTGGTGTAAAGTAGATAGAATGTGTGGTTTGGGGTAAAGTAGGTAGAATGTTTGGTTTGGGGTAAAGAAGGTAGAATGTGTGGTTTGTGGTCAAGTAGCACCATGTGTGGTTTGTGGATAAAGTAGGTAGAATGTGTAGTGTGGGGTAAAGAAGGTAGAATGTGTGGTCTGAGGTAAAGGAGAAAGAACGTGTGGTTTGTGGTAAAGTAGGTAGAACGTGTGGTTTGGGGTAAAGTAGGTAGAATGTGTGGTTTGGGTAAAAAAGGTAGAATGTGTGGTTTGGGTAAAAACGGTAGAATGTGTAGTTTGGGGTAAAGTAGGTAGAATGTGTGGTTTGGGTTAAAGTAGGTAGAATGTGTGGTTTGGGGTAAAGTAGGTAGAATGTGTGGTTTGGGGTAAAGAAGGTAGAATGTGTGGTTTGGGTAAAAAAGGTAGAATGTGTGGTTTGGGTAAAAAAGGTAGAATGTGTGGTTTGGGGTAAAGAAGGTAGAATGTGTGGTTTGGGTAAAAAAGGTAGAATGTGTGGTTTGGGTAAAAAAGGTAGAATGTGTGGTTTGGTGTAAAGTAGGTAGAATGTGTGGTTTTGGGTAAAGTAGGTAGAATGTGTGGTTTGGGGTAAAGAAGGTAGAATGTGTGGTTTGGGGTAAAGAAGGTAGAATGTGTGGTTTGGGGTAAAGAAGGTAGAATGTGTGGTTTGGGTAAAAAAGGTAGAATGTGTGGTTTGTGGTAAAGTAGGTAGAATGTGTGGTTTGGGGTAAAGTAGGTAGAATGTGTGGTTTGGGGTAAAGTAGGTAGAATGTGTGGTTTGGGGTAAAGAAGGTAGAATGTGTGGTTTGGGTAAAAAAGGTAGAATGTGTGGTTTGGGGTAAAGAAGGTAGAATGTGTGGTTTGGGGTAAAGTAGGTAGAATGTGTGGTTTGTGGTAAAGTAGGTAGAACGTGTGGTTTGGGTAAAAAAGGTAGAATGTGTGGTTTGGGGTAAAGTAGGTAGAATGTGTGGTTTGAGGTAAAGAAGGTAGAATGTGTGGTTTGGGTAAAAAAGGTAGAATGTGTGGTTTGGTGTAAAGTAGGTAGAATGTGTGGTTTTGGGTAAAGTAGCCGGATGTGTGGTTTGGGGTAAAGTAGGTTGAATGTGTGGTTTGGGTTAAAGTAGGTAGAATACATGGTTTGGGATAAAGTAGGTAGAATGTGTGGTTTGGGTAAAAAAGGTAGAATGTGTGGTTTGGTGTACAAAAGGTAGAATGTGTAGTTTGGGGTAAAATCGGTAGAATGTGTGGTCTGAGGTAAAGTAGATAGAATGTGTGGTTTGGGGTAAAGTAGGTAGAATGTGTGGTTTGGGTTAAAGTAGGTTGAATGTGTGGTTTTTGGTAAAGTAGGCAGAATGTGTGGTTTGGGGTAAAGTAGGTAGAATGTGTGGTTTGGGTTAAAGTAGGTAGAATGCATGGTTTGGGTTAAAGTAGGTAGAATGCATGGTTTGGGATAAAGTAGGTAGAATGTGTGGTTTGGGGTAAAGTAGGTAGAATGTGTGGTTTGGGTTAAAGTAGGTAGAATGCATGGTTTGGGATAAAGTAGGTAGAATGTGTGGTTTGGGGTAAAGTAGGATGAACGTGTGGTTTGGGATAAAGTAGGTAGGATGTGTGGTTTGGTGTAAAGTAGATAGAATGTGTGGTTTGGGGTAAAGTAGGTAGAATGTTTGGTTTGGGGTAAAGAAGGTAGAATGTGTGGTTTGTGGTCAAGTAGCACCATGTGTGGTTTGTGGATAAAGTAGGTAGAATGTGTAGTGTGGGGTAAAGAAGGTAGAATGTGTGGTCTGAGGTAAAGGAGAAAGAACGTGTGGTTTTTGGTAAAGTAGGTAGAACGTGTGGTTTGGGGTAAAGTAGGTAGAATGTGTGGTTTGGGTAAAAAAGGTAGAATGTGTGGTTTGGGTAAAAACGGTAGAATGTGTGGTTTGGGGTAAAGTAGGTAGAATGTGTGGTTTGGGTTAAAGTAGGTAGAATGTGTGGTTTGGGGTAAAGTAGGTAGAATGTGTGGTTTGGGGTAAAGAAGGTAGAATGTGTGGTTTGGGTAAAAAAGGTAGAATGTGTGGTTTGGGTAAAAAAGGTAGAATGTGTGGTTTGGGGTAAAGAAGGTAGAATGTGTGGTTTGGGTAAAAAAGGTAGAATGTGTGGTTTGGGTAAAAAAGGTAGAATGTGTGGTTTGGTGTAAAGTAGGTAGAATGTGTGGTTTTGGGTAAAGTAGGTAGAATGTGTGGTTTGGGGTAAAGTAGGTAGAATGTGTGGTTTGGGGTAAAGAAGGTAGAATGTGTGGTTTGGGGTAAAGAAGGTAGAATGTGTGGTTTGGGGTAAAGAAGGTAGAATGTGTGGTTTGGGTAAAAAAGGTAGAATGTGTGGTTTGTGGTAAAGTAGGTAGAATGTGTGGTTTGGGGTAAAGTAGGTAGAATGTGTGGTTTGGGGTAAAGTAGGTAGAATGTGTGGTTTGGGGTAAAGAAGGTAGAATGTGTGGTTTGTGTAAAAAAGGTAGAATGTGTGGTTTGGGGTAAAGAAGGTAGAATGTGTGGTTTGGGTAAAAAAGGTAAAATGTGTGGTTTGGTGTAAAGTAGGTAGAATGTGTGGTTTTGGGTAAAGTAGCTGGATGTGTGGTTTGGGGTAAAGTAGGTTGAATGTGTGGTTTGGGTTAAAGTAGGTAGAATGCATGGTTTGGGATAAAGTAGGTAGAATGTGTGGTTTGGGTAAAAAAGGTAGAATGTGTGGTTTGGTGTAAAAAAGGTAGAATGTGTAGTTTGGGGTAAAATCGGTAGAATGTGTGGTTTGGTGTAAAGAAGGTAGAATGTGTGGTTTGGGGTAAAGAAGGTAGAATGTGTGGTTTGGGGTAAAGAAGGTAGAATGTGTGGTTTGGGTAAAAAAGGTAGAATGTGTGGTTTGGGGTAAAGAAGGTAGAATGTGTGGTTTGGGTAAAAAAGGTAGAATGTGTGGTTTGTGGTAAAGTAGGTAGAATGTGTGGTTTGGGGTAAAGTAGGTAGAATGTGTGGTTTGGGGTAAAGTAGGTAGAATGTGTGGTTTGGGGTAAAGAAGGTAGAATGTGTGGTTTGGGTAAAAAAGGTAAAATGTGTGGTTTGGGGTAAAGAAGGTAGAATGTTTGGTTTGGGGTAAAGAAGGTAGAATGTGTGGTTTGTGGTCAAGTAGCACCATGTGTGGTTTGTGGATAAAGTAGGTAGAATGTGTAGTGTGGGGTAAAGAAGGTAGAATGTGTGGTCTGAGGTAAAGGAGAAAGAACGTGTGGTTTGTGGTAAAGTAGGTAGAACGTGTGGTTTGGGGTAAAGTAGGTAGAATGTGTGGTTTGGGTAAAAAAGGTAGAATGTGTGGTTTGGGTAAAAACGGTAGAATGTGTGGTTTGGGGTAAAGTAGGTAGAATGTGTGGTTTGGGTTAAAGTAGGTAGAATGTGTGGTTTGGGGTAAAGTAGGTAGAATGTGTGGTTTGGGGTAAAGAAGGTAGAATGTGTGGTTTGGGTAAAAAAGGTAGAATGTGTGGTTTGGGTAAAAAAGGTAGAATGTGTGGTTTGGGGTAAAGAAGGTAGAATGTGTGGTTTGGGTAAAAAAGGTAGAATGTGTGGTTTGGGTAAAAAAGGTAGAATGTGTGGTTTGGTGTAAAGTAGGTAGAATGTGTGGTTTTGGGTAAAGTAGGTAGAATGTGTGGTTTGGGGTAAAGAAGGTAGAATGTGTGGTTTGGGGTAAAGAAGGTAGAATGTGTGGTTTGGGGTAAAGAAGGTAGAATGTGTGGTTTGGGTAAAAAAGGTAGAATGTGTGGTTTGTGGTAAAGTAGGTAGAATGTGTGGTTTGGGATAAAGTAGGTAGGATGTGTGGTTTGGTGTAAAGTAGATAGAATGTGTGGTTTGGGGTAAAGTAGGTAGAATGTTTGGTTTGGGGTAAAGAAGGTAGAATGTGTGGTTTGTGGTCAAGTAGCACCATGTGTGGTTTGTGGATAAAGTAGGTAGAATGTGTAGTGTGGGGTAAAGAAGGTAGAATGTGTGGTCTGAGGTAAAGGAGAAAGAACGTGTGGTTTTTGGTAAAGTAGGTAGAACGTGTGGTTTGGGGTAAAGTAGGTAGAATGTGTGGTTTGGGTAAAAAAGGTAGAATGTGTGGTTTGGGTAAAAACGGTAGAATGTGTGGTTTGGGGTAAAGTAGGTAGAATGTGTGGTTTGGGTTAAAGTAGGTAGAATGTGTGGTTTGGGGTAAAGTAGGTAGAATGTGTGGTTTGGGGTAAAGAAGGTAGAATGTGTGGTTTGGGTAAAAAAGGTAGAATGTGTGGTTTGGGTAAAAAAGGTAGAATGTGTGGTTTGGGGTAAAGAAGGTAGAATGTGTGGTTTGGGTAAAAAAGGTAGAATGTGTGGTTTGGGTAAAAAAGGTAGAATGTGTGGTTTGGTGTAAAGTAGGTAGAATGTGTGGTTTTGGGTAAAGTAGGTAGAATGTGTGGTTTGGGGTAAAGTAGGTAGAATGTGTGGTTTGGGGTAAAGAAGGTAGAATGTGTGGTTTGGGGTAAAGAAGGTAGAATGTGTGGTTTGGGGTAAAGAAGGTAGAATGTGTGGTTTGGGTAAAAAAGGTAGAATGTGTGGTTTGTGGTAAAGTAGGTAGAATGTGTGGTTTGGGGTAAAGTAGGTAGAATGTGTGGTTTGGGGTAAAGTAGGTAGAATGTGTGGTTTGGGGTAAAGAAGGTAGAATGTGTGGTTTGTGTAAAAAAGGTAGAATGTGTGGTTTGGGGTAAAGAAGGTAGAATGTGTGGTTTGGTGTAAAGTAGATAGAATGTGTGGTTTGGGGTAAAGTAGGTAGAATGTTTGGTTTGGGGTAAAGAAGGTAGAATGTGTGGTTTGTGGTCAAGTAGCACCATGTGTGGTTTGTGGATAAAGTAGGTAGAATGTGTAGTGTGGGGTAAAGAAGGTAGAATGTGTGGTCTGAGGTAAAGGAGAAAGAACGTGTGGTTTTTGGTAAAGTAGGTAGAACGTGTGGTTTGGGGTAAAGTAGGTAGAATGTGTGGTTTGGGTAAAAAAGGTAGAATGTGTGGTTTGGGTAAAAACGGTAGAATGTGTGGTTTGGGGTAAAGTAGGTAGAATGTGTGGTTTGGGTTAAAGTAGGTAGAATGTGTGGTTTGGGGTAAAGTAGGTAGAATGTGTGGTTTGGGGTAAAGAAGGTAGAATGTGTGGTTTGGGTAAAAAAGGTAGAATGTGTGGTTTGGGTAAAAAAGGTAGAATGTGTGGTTTGGGGTAAAGAAGGTAGAATGTGTGGTTTGGGTAAAAAAGGTAGAATGTGTGGTTTGGGTAAAAAAGGTAGAATGTGTGGTTTGGTGTAAAGTAGGTAGAATGTGTGGTTTTGGGTAAAGTAGGTAGAATGTGTGGTTTGGGGTAAAGTAGGTAGAATGTGTGGTTTGGGGTAAAGAAGGTAGAATGTGTGGTTTGGGGTA
Source organism: Salvelinus alpinus (assembly GCF_045679555.1). NCBI lineage: Eukaryota > Metazoa > Chordata > Actinopteri > Salmoniformes > Salmonidae > Salvelinus > Salvelinus alpinus. The sequence goes on from NW_027256064.1 coordinate 43,339, forward strand.
AAGAAGGTAGAATGTGTGGTTTGGGGTAAAGAAGGTAGAATGTGTGGTTTGGGTAAAAAAGGTAGAATGTGTGGTTTGTGGTAAAGTAGGTAGAATGTGTGGTTTGGGGTAAAGTAGGTAGAATGTGTGGTTTGGGGTAAAGTAGGTAGAATGTGTGGTTTGGGGTAAAGAAGGTAGAATGTGTGGTTTGTGTAAAAAAGGTAGAATGTGTGGTTTGGGGTAAAGAAGGTAGAATGTGTGGTTTGGTGTAAAGTAGATAGAATGTGTGGTTTGGGGTAAAGTAGGTAGAATGTTTGGTTTGGGGTAAAGAAGGTAGAATGTGTGGTTTGTGGTCAAGTAGCACCATGTGTGGTTTGTGGATAAAGTAGGTAGAATGTGTAGTGTGGGGTAAAGAAGGTAGAATGTGTGGTCTGAGGTAAAGGAGAAAGAACGTGTGGTTTTTGGTAAAGTAGGTAGAACGTGTGGTTTGGGGTAAAGTAGGTAGAATGTGTGGTTTGGGTAAAAAAGGTAGAATGTGTGGTTTGGGTAAAAACGGTAGAATGTGTGGTTTGGGGTAAAGTAGGTAGAATGTGTGGTTTGGGTTAAAGTAGGTAGAATGTGTGGTTTGGGGTAAAGTAGGTAGAATGTGTGGTTTGGGGTAAAGAAGGTAGAATGTGTGGTTTGGGTAAAAAAGGTAGAATGTGTGGTTTGGGTAAAAAGGTAGAATGTGTGGTTTGGGGTAAAGAAGGTAGAATGTGTGGTTTGGGTAAAAAAGGTAGAATGTGTGGTTTGGGTAAAAAAGGTAGAATGTGTGGTTTGGTGTAAAGTAGGTAGAATGTGTGGTTTTGGGTAAAGTAGGTAGAATGTGTGGTTTGGGGTAAAGTAGGTAGAATGTGTGGTTTGGGGTAAAGAAGGTAGAATGTGTGGTTTGGGGTAAAGAAGGTAGAATGTGTGGTTTGGGGTAAAGAAGGTAGAATGTGTGGTTTGGGTAAAAAAGGTAGAATGTGTGGTTTGTGGTAAAGTAGGTAGAATGTGTGGTTTGGGGTAAAGTAGGTAGAATGTGTGGTTTGGGGTAAAGTAGGTAGAATGTGTGGTTTGGGGTAAAGAAGGTAGAATGTGTGGTTTGTGTAAAAAAGGTAGAATGTGTGGTTTGGGGTAAAGAAGGTAGAATGTGTGGTTTGGGTAAAAAAGGTAGAATGTGTGGTTTGGGGTAAAGTAGGTAGAATGTGTGGTTTGTGGTAAAGTAGGTAGAACGTGTGGTTTGGGTAAAAAAGGTAGAATGTGTGGTTTGGGGTAAAGTAGGTAGAATGTGTGGTTTGAGGTAAAGAAGGTAGAATGTGTGGTTTGGGTAAAAAAGGTAGAATGTGTGGTTTGGTGTAAAGTAGGTAGAATGTGTGGTTTTGGGTAAAGTAGCCGGATGTGTGGTTTGGGGTAAAGTAGGTTGAATGTGTGGTTTGGGTTAAAGTAGGTAGAATGCATGGTTTGGGATAAAGTAGGTAGAATGTGTGGTTTGGGTAAAAAAGGTAGAATGTGTGGTTTGGTGTACAAAAGGTAGAATGTGTAGTTTGGGGTAAAATCGGTAGAATGTGTGGTCTGAGGTAAAGTAGATAGAATGTGTGGTTTGGGGTAAAGTAGGTAGAATGTGTGGTTTGGGTTAAAGTAGGTTGAATGTGTGGTTTTTGGTAAAGTAGGCAGAATGTGTGGTTTGGGGTAAAGTAGGTAGAATGTGTGGTTTGGGTTAAAGTAGGTAGAATGCATGGTTTGGGTTAAAGTAGGTAGAATGCATGGTTTGGGATAAAGTAGGTAGAATGTGTGGTTTGGGGTAAAGTAGGTAGAATGTGTGGTTTGGGTTAAAGTAGGTAGAATGCATGGTTTGGGATAAAGTAGGTAGAATGTGTGGTTTGGGGTAAAGTAGGATGAACGTGTGGTTTGGGATAAAGTAGGTAGGATGTGTGGTTTGGGTAAAAAAGGTAGAATGTGTGGTTTGGGTAAAAAAGGTAGAATGTGTGGTTTGGTGTAAAGTAGGTAGAATGTGTGGTTTTGGGTAAAGTAGGTAGAATGTGTGGTTTGGGGTAAAGTAGGTAGAATGTGTGGTTTGGGGTAAAGAAGGTAGAATGTGTGGTTTGGGGTAAAGAAGGTAGAATGTGTGGTTTGGGGTAAAGAAGGTAGAATGTGTGGTTTGGGTAAAGAAGTTAGAATGTGTGGTTTGTGGTAAAGTAGGTAGAATGTGTGGTTTGGGGTAAAGTAGGTAGAATGTGTGGTTTGGGGTAAAGTAGGTAGAATGTGTGGTTTGGGGTAAAGAAGGTAGAATGTGTGGTTTGTGTAAAAAAGGTAGAATGTGTGGTTTGGGGTAAAGAAGGTAGAATGTGTGGTTTGGGTAAAAAAGGTAAAATGTGTGGTTTGGTGTAAAGTAGGTAGAATGTGTGGTTTTGGGTAAAGTAGCTGGATGTGTGGTTTGGGGTAAAGTAGGTTGAATGTGTGGTTTGGGTTAAAGTAGGTAGAATGCATGGTTTGGGATAAAGTAGGTAGAATGTGTGGTTTGGGTAAAAAAGGTAGAATGTGTGGTTTGGTGTAAAAAAGGTAGAATGTGTAGTTTGGGGTAAAATCGGTAGAATGTGTGGTTTGGTGTAAAGAAGGTAGAATGTGTGGTTTGGGGTAAAGAAGGTAGAATGTGTGGTTTGGGGTAAAGAAGGTAGAATGTGTGGTTTGGGTAAAAAAGGTAGAATGTGTGGTTTGGGGTAAAGAAGGTAGAATGTGTGGTTTGGGTAAAAAAGGTAGAATGTGTGGTTTGTGGTAAAGTAGGTAGAATGTGTGGTTTGGGGTAAAGTAGGTAGAATGTGTGGTTTGGGGTAAAGTAGTTGGAATGTGTGGTTTGGGGTAAAGAAGGTAGAATGTGTGGTTTGGGTAAAAAAGGTAAAATGTGTGGTTTGGGGTAAAGAAGGTAGAATGTTTGGTTTGGGGTAAAGAAGGTAGAATGTGTGGTTTGTGGTCAAGTAGCACCATGTGTGGTTTGTGGATAAAGTAGGTAGAATGTGTAGTGTGGGGTAAAGAAGGTAGAATGTGTGGTCTGAGGTAAAGGAGAAAGAACGTGTGGTTTGTGGTAAAGTAGGTAGAACGTGTGGTTTGGGGTAAAGTAGGTAGAATGTGTGGTTTGGGTAAAAAAGGTAGAATGTGTGGTTTGGGTAAAAACGGTAGAATGTGTGGTTTGGGGTAAAGTAGGTAGAATGTGTGGTTTGGGTTAAAGTAGGTAGAATGTGTGGTTTGGGGTAAAGTAGGTAGAATGTGTGGTTTGGGGTAAAGAAGGTAGAATGTGTGGTTTGGGTAAAAAAGGTAGAATGTGTGGTTTGGGTAAAAAAGGTAGAATGTGTGGTTTGGGGTAAAGAAGGTAGAATGTGTGGTTTGGGTAAAAAAGGTAGAATGTGTGGTTTGGGTAAAAAAGGTAGAATGTGTGGTTTGGTGTAAAGTAGGTAGAATGTGTGGTTTTGGGTAAAGTAGGTAGAATGTGTGGTTTGGGGTAAAGAAGGTAGAATGTGTGGTTTGGGGTAAAGAAGGTAGAATGTGTGGTTTGGGGTAAAGAAGGTAGAATGTGTGGTTTGGGTAAAAAAGGTAGAATGTGTGGTTTGTGGTAAAGTAGGTAGAATGTGTGGTTTGGGATAAAGTAGGTAGGATGTGTGGTTTGGTGTAAAGTAGATAGAATGTGTGGTTTGGGGTAAAGTAGGTAGAATGTTTGGTTTGGGGTAAAGAAGGTAGAATGTGTGGTTTGTGGTCAAGTAGCACCATGTGTGGTTTGTGGATAAAGTAGGTAGAATGTGTAGTGTGGGGTAAAGAAGGTAGAATGTGTGGTCTGAGGTAAAGGAGAAAGAACGTGTGGTTTTTGGTAAAGTAGGTAGAACGTGTGGTTTGGGGTAAAGTAGGTAGAATGTGTGGTTTGGGTAAAAAAGGTAGAATGTGTGGTTTGGGTAAAAACGGTAGAATGTGTGGTTTGGGGTAAAGTAGGTAGAATGTGTGGTTTGGGTTAAAGTAGGTAGAATGTGTGGTTTGGGGTAAAGTAGGTAGAATGTGTGGTTTGGGGTAAAGAAGGTAGAATGTGTGGTTTGGGTAAAAAAGGTAGAATGTGTGGTTTGGGTAAAAAAGGTAGAATGTGTGGTTTGGGGTAAAGAAGGTAGAATGTGTGGTTTGGGTAAAAAAGGTAGAATGTGTGGTTTGGGTAAAAAAGGTAGAATGTGTGGTTTGGTGTAAAGTAGGTAGAATGTGTGGTTTTGGGTAAAGTAGGTAGAATGTGTGGTTTGGGGTAAAGTAGGTAGAATGTGTGGTTTGGGGTAAAGAAGGTAGAATGTGTGGTTTGGGGTAAAGAAGGTAGAATGTGTGGTTTGGGGTAAAGAAGGTAGAATGTGTGGTTTGGGTAAAAAAGGTAGAATGTGTGGTTTGTGGTAAAGTAGGTAGAATGTGTGGTTTGGGGTAAAGTAGGTAGAATGTGTGGTTTGGGGTAAAGTAGGTAGAATGTGTGGTTTGGGGTAAAGAAGGTAGAATGTGTGGTTTGTGTAAAAAAGGTAGAATGTGTGGTTTGGGGTAAAGAAGGTAGAATGTGTGGTTTGGTGTAAAGTAGATAGAATGTGTGGTTTGGGGTAAAGTAGGTAGAATGTTTGGTTTGGGGTAAAGAAGGTAGAATGTGTGGTTTGTGGTCAAGTAGCACCATGTGTGGTTTGTGGATAAAGTAGGTAGAATGTGTAGTGTGGGGTAAAGAAGGTAGAATGTGTGGTCTGAGGTAAAGGAGAAAGAACGTGTGGTTTTTGGTAAAGTAGGTAGAACGTGTGGTTTGGGGTAAAGTAGGTAGAATGTGTGGTTTGGGTAAAAAAGGTAGAATGTGTGGTTTGGGTAAAAACGGTAGAATGTGTGGTTTGGGGTAAAGTAGGTAGAATGTGTGGTTTGGGTTAAAGTAGGTAGAATGTGTGGTTTGGGGTAAAGTAGGTAGAATGTGTGGTTTGGGGTAAAGAAGGTAGAATGTGTGGTTTGGGTAAAAAAGGTAGAATGTGTGGTTTGGGTAAAAAAGGTAGAATGTGTGGTTTGGGGTAAAGAAGGTAGAATGTGTGGTTTGGGTAAAAAAGGTAGAATGTGTGGTTTGGGTAAAAAAGGTAGAATGTGTGGTTTGGTGTAAAGTAGGTAGAATGTGTGGTTTTGGGTAAAGTAGGTAGAATGTGTGGTTTGGGGTAAAGTAGGTAGAATGTGTGGTTTGGGGTAAAGAAGGTAGAATGTGTGGTTTGGGGTAAAGAAGGTAGAATGTGTGGTTTGGGGTAAAGAAGGTAGAATGTGTGGTTTGGGTAAAAAAGGTAGAATGTGTGGTTTGTGGTAAAGTAGGTAGAATGTGTGGTTTGGGGTAAAGTAGGTAGAATGTGTGGTTTGGGGTAAAGTAGGTAGAATGTGTGGTTTGGGGTAAAGAAGGTAGAATGTGTGGTTTGTGTAAAAAAGGTAGAATGTGTGGTTTGGGGTAAAGAAGGTAGAATGTGTGGTTTGGGTAAAAAAGGTAGAATGTGTGGTTTGGGGTAAAGTAGGTAGAATGTGTGGTTTGTGGTAAAGTAGGTAGAACGTGTGGTTTGGGTAAAAAAGGTAGAATGTGTGGTTTGGGGTAAAGTAGGTAGAATGTGTGGTTTGAGGTAAAGAAGGTAGAATGTGTGGTTTGGGTAAAAAAGGTAGAATGTGTGGTTTGGTGTAAAGTAGGTAGAATGTGTGGTTTTGGGTAAAGTAGCCGGATGTGTGGTTTGGGGTAAAGTAGGTTGAATGTGTGGTTTGGGTTAAAGTAGGTAGAATGCATGGTTTGGGATAAAGTAGGTAGAATGTGTGGTTTGGGTAAAAAAGGTAGAATGTGTGGTTTGGTGTACAAAAGGTAGAATGTGTAGTTTGGGGTAAAATCGGTAGAATGTGTGGTCTGAGGTAAAGTAGATAGAATGTGTGGTTTGGGGTAAAGTAGGTAGAATGTGTGGTTTGGGTTAAAGTAGGTTGAATGTGTGGTTTTTGGTAAAGTAGGCAGAATGTGTGGTTTGGGGTAAAGTAGGTAGAATGTGTGGTTTGGGTTAAAGTAGGTAGAATGCATGGTTTGGGTTAAAGTAGGTAGAATGCATGGTTTGGGATAAAGTAGGTAGAATGTGTGGTTTGGGGTAAAGTAGGTAGAATGTGTGGTTTGGGTTAAAGTAGGTAGAATGCATGGTTTGGGATAAAGTAGGTAGAATGTGTGGTTTGGGGTAAAGTAGGATGAACGTGTGGTTTGGGATAAAGTAGGTAGGATGTGTGGTTTGGTGTAAAGTAGATAGAATGTGTGGTTTGGGGTAAAGTAGGTAGAATGTTTGGTTTGGGGTAAAGAAGGTAGAATGTGTGGTTTGTGGTCAAGTAGCACCATGTGTGGTTTGTGGATAAAGTAGGTAGAATGTGTAGTGTGGGGTAAAGAAGGTAGAATGTGTGGTCTGAGGTAAAGGAGAAAGAACGTGTGGTTTGTGGTAAAGTAGGTAGAACGTGTGGTTTGGGGTAAAGTAGGTAGAATGTGTGGTTTGGGTAAAAAAGGTAGAATGTGTGGTTTGGGTAAAAACGGTAGAATGTGTGGTTTGGGGTAAAGTAGGTAGAATGTGTGGTTTGGGTTAAAGTAGGTAGAATGTGTGGTTTGGGGTAAAGTAGGTAGAATGTGTGGTTTGGGGTAAAGAAGGTAGAATGTGTGGTTTGGGTAAAAAAGGTAGAATGTGTGGTTTGGGTAAAAAAGGTAGAATGTGTGGTTTGGGGTAAAGAAGGTAGAATGTGTGGTTTGGGTAAAAAAGGTAGAATGTGTGGTTTGGGTAAAAAAGGTAGAATGTGTGGTTTGGTGTAAAGTAGGTAGAATGTGTGGTTTTGGGTAAAGTAGGTAGAATGTGTGGTTTGGGGTAAAGTAGGTAGAATGTGTGGTTTGGGGTAAAGAAGGTAGAATGTGTGGTTTGGGGTAAAGAAGGTAGAATGTGTGGTTTGGGGTAAAGAAGGTAGAATGTGTGGTTTGGGTAAAAAAGGTAGAATGTGTGGTTTGTGGTAAAGTAGGTAGAATGTGTGGTTTGGGGTAAAGTAGGTAGAATGTGTGGTTTGGGGTAAAGTAGGTAGAATGTGTGGTTTGGGGTAAAGAAGGTAGAATGTGTGGGTTTGTGTAAAAAAGGTAGAATGTGTGGTTTGGGGTAAAGAAGGTAGAATGTGTGGTTTGGGTAAAAAAGGTAAAATGTGTGGTTTGGTGTAAAGTAGGTAGAATGTGTGGTTTTGGGTAAAGTAGCTGGATGTGTGGTTTGGGGTAAAGTAGGTTGAATGTGTGGTTTGGGTTAAAGTAGGTAGAATGCATGGTTTGGGATAAAGTAGGTAGAATGTGTGGTTTGGGTAAAAAAGGTAGAATGTGTGGTTTGGTGTAAAAAAGGTAGAATGTGTAGTTTGGGGTAAAATCGGTAGAATGTGTGGTTTGGTGTAAAGAAGGTAGAATGTGTGGTTTGGGGTAAAGAAGGTAGAATGTGTGGTTTGGGGTAAAGAAGGTAGAATGTGTGGTTTGGGTAAAAAAGGTAGAATGTGTGGTTTGGGGTAAAGAAGGTAGAATGTGTGGTTTGGGTAAAAAAGGTAGAATGTGTGGTTTGTGGTAAAGTAGGTAGAATGTGTGGTTTGGGGTAAAGTAGGTAGAATGTGTGGTTTGGGGTAAAGTAGGTAGAATGTGTGGTTTGGGGTAAAGAAGGTAGAATGTGTGGTTTGGGTAAAAAAGGTAAAATGTGTGGTTTGGGGTAAAGAAGGTAGAATGTTTGGTTTGGGGTAAAGAAGGTAGAATGTGTGGTTTGTGGTCAAGTAGCACCATGTGTGGTTTGTGGATAAAGTAGGTAGAATGTTGTGTGCGGGGTAAAGAAGGTAGAATGTGTGGTCTGAGGTAAAGGAGAAAGAACGTGTGGTTTGTGGTAAAGTAGGTAGAACGTGTGGTTTGGGGTAAAGTAGGTAGAATGTGTGGTTTGGGTAAAAAAGGTAGAATGTGTGGTTTGGGTAAAAACGGTAGAATGTGTGGTTTGGGGTAAAGTAGGTAGAATGTGTGGTTTGGGGTAAAGAAGGTAGAATGTGTGGTTTGGGTAAAAAAGGTAGAATGTGTGGTTTGGGTAAAAAAGGTAGAATGTGTGGTTTGGGGTAAAGAAGGTAGAATGTGTGGTTTGGGTAAAAAAGGTAGAATGTGTGGTTTGGGTAAAAAAGGTAGAATGTGTGGTTTGGTGTAAAGTAGGTAGAATGTGTGGTTTTGGGTAAAGTAGGTAGAATGTGTGGTTTGGGGTAAAGAAGGTAGAATGTGTGGTTTGGGGTAAAGAAGGTAGAATGTGTGGTTTGGGGTAAAGAAGGTAGAATGTGTGGTTTGGGTAAAAAAGGTAGAATGTGTGGTTTGTGGTAAAGTAGGTAGAATGTGTGGTTTGGGGTAAAGTAGGTAGAATGTGTGGTTTGGGGTAAAGTAGGTAGAATGTGTGGTTTGGGGTAAAGAAGGTAGAATGTGTGGTTTGGGTAAAAAAGGTAGAATGTGTGGTTTGGGGTAAAGAAGGTAGAATGTGTGGTTTGGGGTAAAGTAGGTAGAATGTGTGGTTTGTGGTAAAGTAGGTAGAACGTGTGGTTTGGGTAAAAAAGGTAGAATGTGTGGTTTGGGGTAAAGTAGGTAGAATGTGTGGTTTGAGGTAAAGAAGGTAGAATGTGTGGTTTGGGTAAAAAAGGTAGAATGTGTGGTTTGGTGTAAAGTAGGTAGAATGTGTGGTTTTGGGTAAAGTAGCCGGATGTGTGGTTTGGGGTAAAGTAGGTTGAATGTGTGGTTTGGGTTAAAGTAGGTAGAATGCATGGTTTGGGATAAAGTAGGTAGAATGTGTGGTTTGGGTAAAAAAGGTAGAATGTGTGGTTTGGTGTACAAAAGGTAGAATGTGTAGTTTGGGGTAAAATCGGTAGAATGTGTGGTCTGAGGTAAAGTAGATAGAATGTGTGGTTTGGGGTAAAGTAGGTAGAATGTGTGGTTTGGGTTAAAGTAGGTTGAATGTGTGGTTTTTGGTAAAGTAGGCAGAATGTGTGGTTTGGGGTAAAGTAGGTAGAATGTGTGGTTTGGGTTAAAGTAGGTAGAATGCATGGTTTGGGTTAAAGTAGGTAGAATGCATGGTTTGGGATAAAGAAGGTAGAATGTGTGGTTTGGGGTAAAGTAGGTAGAATGTGTGGTTTGGGTTAAAGTAGGTAGAATGCATGGTTTGGGATAAAGTAGGTAGAATGTGTGGTTTGGGGTAAAGTAGGATGAACGTAGGTTTGGGATAAAGTAGGTAGGATGTGTGGTTTGGTGTAAAGTAGATAGAATGTGTGGTTTGGGGTAAAGTAGGTAGAATGTTTGGTTTGGGGTAAAGAAGGTAGAATGTGTGGTTTGTGGTCAAGTAGCACCATGTGTGGTTTGTGGATAAAGTAGGTAGAATGTGTAGTGTGGGGTAAAGAAGGTAGAATGTGTGGTCTGAGGTAAAGGAGAAAGAACGTGTGGTTTGTGGTAAAGTAGGTAGAACGTGTGGTTTGGGGTAAAGTAGGTAGAATGTGTGGTTTGGGTAAAAAAGGTAGAATGTGTGGTTTGGGTAAAAACGGTAGAATGTGTGGTTTGGGGTAAAGTAGGTAGAATGTGTGGTTTGGGGTAAAGTAGGTAGAATGTGTGGTTTGGGGTAAAGTAGGTAGAATGTGTGGTTTGGGGTAAAGAAGGTAGAATGTGTGGTTTGGGTAAAAAAGGTAGAATGTGTGGTTTGGGTAAAAAAGGTAGAATGTGTGGTTTGGGGTAAAGAAGGTAGAATGTGTGGTTTGGGTAAAAAAGGTAGAATGTGTGGTTTGGGTAAAAAAGGTAGAATGTGTGGTTTGGTGTAAAGTAGGTAGAATGTGTGGTTTTGGGTAAAGTAGGTAGAATGTGTGGTTTGGGGTAAAGAAGGTAGAATGTGTGGTTTGGGGTAAAGAAGGTAGAATGTGTGGTTTGGGGTAAAGAAGGTAGAATGTGTGGTTTGGGTAAAAAAGGTAGAATGTGTGGTTTGTGGTAAAGTAGGTAGAATGTGTGGTTTGGGGTAAAGTAGGTAGAATGTGTGGTTTGTGGTAAAGTAGGTAGAACGTGTGGTTTGGGTAAAAAAGGTAGAATGTGTGGTTTGGGGTAAAGTAGGTAGAATGTGTGGTTTGAGGTAAAGAAGGTAGAATGTGTGGTTTTGGTAAAAAAGGTAGAATGTGTGGTTTGGTGTAAAGTAGGTAGAATGTGTGGTTTTGGGTAAAGTAGCCGGATGTGTGGTTTGGGGTAAAGTAGGTTGAATGTGTGGTTTGGGTTAAAGTAGGTAGAATGCATGGTTTGGGATAAAGTAGGTAGAATGTGTGGTTTGGGTAAAAAAGGTAGAATGTGTGGTTTGGTGTACAAAAGGTAGAATGTGTAGTTTGGGGTAAAATCGGTAGAATGTGTGGTCTGAGGTAAAGTAGATAGAATGTGTGGTTTGGGGTAAAGTAGGTAGAATGTGTGGTTTGGGTTAAAGTAGGTTGAATGTGTGGTTTTTGGTAAAGTAGGCAGAATGTGTGGTTTGGGGTAAAGTAGGTAGAATGTGTGGTTTGGGTTAAAGTAGGTAGAATGCATGGTTTGGGTTAAAGTAGGTAGAATGCATGGTTTGGGATAAAGTAGGTAGAATGTGTGGTTTGGGGTAAAGTAGGTAGAATGTGTGGTTTGGGTTAAAGTAGGTAGAATGCATGGTTTGGGATAAAGTAGGTAGAATGTGTGGTTTGGGGTAAAGTAGGATGAACGTGTGGTTTGGGATAAAGTAGGTAGGATGTGTGGTTTGGTGTAAAGTAGATAGAATGTGTGGTTTGGGGTAAAGTAGGTAGAATGTTTGGTTTGGGGTAAAGAAGGTAGAATGTGTGGTTTGTGGTCAAGTAGCACCATGTGTGGTTTGTGGATAAAGTAGGTAGAATGTGTAGTGTGGGGTAAAGAAGGTAGAATGTGTGGTCTGAGGTAAAGGAGAAAGAACGTGTGGTTTGTGGTAAAGTAGGTAGAACGTGTGGTTTGGGGTAAAGTAGGTAGAATGTGTGGTTTGTGGTAAAAAAGGTAGAATGTGTGGTTTGGGTAAAAACGGTAGAATGTGTGGTTTGGGGTAAAGTAGGTAGAATGTGTGGTTTGGGTTAAAGTAGGTAGAATGTGTGGTTTGGGGTAAAGTAGGTAGAATGTGTGGTTTGGGGTAAAGAAGGTAGAATGTGTGGTTTGGGTAAAAAAGGTAGAATGTGTGGTTTGGGTCAAAAAGGTAGAATGTGTGGTTTGGGGTAAAGAAGGTAGAATGTGTGGTTTGGGTAAAAAAGGTAGAATGTGTGGTTTGGGTAAAAAAGGTAGAATGTGTGGTTTGGTGTAAAGTAGGTAGAATGTGTGGTTTTGGGTAAAGTAGGTAGAATGTGTGGTTTGGGGTAAAGTAGGTAGAATGTGTGGTTTGGGGTAAAGAAGGTAGAATGTGTGGTTTGGGGTAAAGAAGGTAGAATGTGTGGTTTGGGGTAAAGAAGGTAGAATGTGTGGTTTGGGTAAAAAAGGTAGAATGTGTGGTTTGTGGTAAAGTAGGTAGAATGTGTGGTTTGGGGTAAAGTAGGTAGAATGTGTGGTTTGGGGTAAAGTAGGTAGAATGTGTGGTTTGGGGTAAAGAAGGTAGAATGTGTGGGTTTGTGTAAAAAAGGTAGAATGTGTGGTTTGGGGTAAAGAAGGTAGAATGTGTGGTTTGGGTAAAAAAGGTAAAATGTGTGGTTTGGTGTAAAGTAGGTAGAATGTGTGGTTTTGGGTAAAGTAGCTGGAATGTGTGGTTTGGGGTAAAGTAGGTTGAATGTGTGGTTTGGGTTAAAGTAGGTAGAATGCATGGTTTGGGATAAAGTAGGTAGAATGTGTGGTTTGGGTAAAAAAGGTAGAATGTGTGGTTTGGTGTAAAAAAGGTAGAATGTGTAGTTTGGGGTAAAATCGGTAGAATGTGTGGTTTGGTGTAAAGAAGGTAGAATGTGTGGTTTGGGGTAAAGAAGGTAGAATGTGTGGTTTGGGGTAAAGAAGGTAGAATGTGTGGTTTGGGTTAAAAAAGGTAGAATGTGTGGTTTGGGGTAAAGAAGGTAGAATGTGTGGTTTGGGTAAAAAAGGTAGAATGTGTGGTTTGTGGTAAAGTAGGTAGAATGTGTGGTTTGGGGTAAAGTAGGTAGAATGTGTGGTTTGGGGTAAAGTAGGTAGAATGTGTGGTTTGGGGTAAAGAAGGTAGAATGTGTGGTTTGGGTAAAAAAGGTAAAATGTGTGGTTTGGGGTAAAGAAGGTAGAATGTTTGGTTTGGGGTAAAGAAGGTAGAATGTGTGGTTTGTGGTCAAGTAGCACCATGTGTGGTTTGTGGATAAAGTAGGTAGAATGTGTAGTGTGGGGTAAAGAAGGTAGAATGTGTGGTCTGAGGTAAAGGAGAAAGAACGTGTGGTTTGTGGTAAAGTAGGTAGAACGTGTGGTTTGGGGTAAAGTAGGTAGAATGTGTGGTTTGGGTAAAAAAGGTAGAATGTGTGGTTTGGGTAAAAAAGGTAGAATGTGTGGTTTGGTGTAAAGTAGGTAGAATGTGTGGTTTTGGGTAAAGTAGGTAGAATGTGTGGTTTGGGGTAAAGAAGGTAGAATGTGTGGTTTGGGGTAAAGAAGGTAGAATGTGTGGTTTGGGGTAAAGAAGGTAGAATGTGTGGTTTGGGTAAAAAAGGTAGAATGTGTGGTTTGTGGTAAAGTAGGTAGAATGTGTGGTTTGGGGTAAAGTAGGTAGAATGTGTGGTTTGGGGTAAAGTAGGTAGAATGTGTGGTTTGGGGTAAAGAAGGTAGAATGTGTGGTTTGGGTAAAAAAGGTAGAATGTGTGGTTTGGGGTAAAGAAGGTAGAATGTGTGGTTTGGGGTAAAGTAGGTAGAATGTGTGGTTTGTGGTAAAGTAGGTAGAACGTGTGGTTTGGGTAAAAAAAGGTAGAATGTGTGGTTTGGGGTAAAGTAGGTAGAATGTGTGGTTTGAGGTAAAGAAGGTAGAATGTGTGGTTTGGGTAAAAAAGGTAGAATGTGTGGTTTGGTGTAAAGTAGGTAGAATGTGTGGTTTTGGGTAAAGTAGCCGGATGTGTGGTTTGGGGTAAAGTAGGTTGAATGTGTGGTTTGGGTTAAAGTAGGTAGATTGCATGGTTTGGGATAAAGTAGGTAGAATGTGTGGTTTGGGTAAAAAAGGTAGAATGTGTGGTTTGGTGTACAAAAGGTAGAATGTGTAGTTTGGGGTAAAATCGGTAGAATGTGTGGTCTGAGGTAAAGTAGATAGAATGTGTGGTTTGGGGTAAAGTAGGTAGAATGTGTGGTTTGGGTTAAAGTAGGTTGAATGTGTGGTTTTTGGTAAAGTAGGCAGAATGTGTGGTTTGGGGTAAAGTAGGTAGAATGTGTGGTTTGGGTTAAAGTAGGTAGAATGCATGGTTTGGGTTAAAGTAGGTAGAATGCATGGTTTGGGATAAAGTAGGTAGAATGTGTGGTTTGGGGTAAAGTAGGTAGAATGTGTGGTTTGGGTTAAAGTAGGTAGAATGCATGGTTTGGGATAAAGTAGGTAGAATGTGTGGTTTGGGGTAAAGTAGGATGAACGTGTGGTTTGGGATAAAGTAGGTAGGATGTGTGGTTTGTGGTCAAGTAGCACCATGTGTGGTTTGTGGTTAAAGTAGGTAGAATGTGTGGTTTGGGGTAAAGTAGGTAGAATGTGTGGTTTGGGGTAAAGAAGGTAGAATGTGTGGTTTGGGTAAAAAAGGTAGAATGTGTGGTTTGGGTAAAAAAGGTAGAATGTGTGGTTTGGGGTAAAGAAGGTAGAATGTGTGGTTTGGGTAAAAAAGGTAGAATGTGTGGTTTGGGTAAAAAAGGTAGAATGTGTGGTTTGGTGTAAAGTAGGTAGAATGTGTGGTTTTGGGTAAAGTAGGTAGAATGTGTGGTTTGGGGTAAAGAAGGTAGAATGTGTGGTTTGGGGTAAAGAAGGTAGAATGTGTGGTTTGGGGTAAAGAAGGTAGAATGTGTGGTTTGGGTAAAAAAGGTAGAATGTGTGGTTTGTGGTAAAGTAGGTAGAATGTGTGGTTTGGGGTAAAGTAGGTAGAATGTGTGGTTTGGGGTAAAGTAGGTAGAATGTGTGGTTTGGGGTAAAGAAGGTAGAATGTGTGGTTTGGGTAAAAAAGGTAGAATGTGTGGTTTGGGGTAAAGAAGGTAGAATGTGTGGTTTGGGGTAAAGTAGGTAGAATGTGTGGTTTGTGGTAAAGTAGGTAGAACGTGTGGTTTGGGTAAAAAAGGTAGAATGTGTGGTTTGGGGTAAAGTAGGTAGAATGTGTGGTTTGAGGTAAAGAAGGTAGAATGTGTGGTTTGGGTAAAAAAGGTAGAATGTGTGGTTTGGTGTAAAGTAGGTAGAATGTGTGGTTTTGGGTAAAGTAGCCGGATGTGTGGTTTGGGGTAAAGTAGGTTGAATGTGTGGTTTGGGTTAAAGTAGGTAGATTGCATGGTTTGGGATAAAGTAGGTAGAATGTGTGGTTTGGGTAAAAAAGGTAGAATGTGTGGTTTGGTGTACAAAAGGTAGAATGTGTAGTTTGGGGTAAAATCGGTAGAATGTGTGGTCTGAGGTAAAGTAGATAGAATGTGTGGTTTGGGGTAAAGTAGGTAGAATGTGTGGTTTGGGTTAAAGTAGGTTGAATGTGTGGTTTTTGGTAAAGTAGGCAGAATGTGTGGTTTGGGGTAAAGTAGGTAGAATGTGTGGTTTGGGTTAAAGTAGGTAGAATGCATGGTTTGGGTTAAAGTAGGTAGAATGCATGGTTTGGGATAAAGTAGGTAGAATGTGTGGTTTGGGGTAAAGTAGGTAGAATGTGTGGTTTGGGTTAAAGTAGGTAGAATGCATGGTTTGGGATAAAGTAGGTAGAATGTGTGGTTTGGGGTAAAGTAGGATGAACGTGTGGTTTGGGATAAAGTAGGTAGGATGTGTGGTTTGGTGTAAAGTAGATAGAATGTGTGGTTTGGGGTAAAGTAGGTAGAATGTTTGGTTTGGGGTAAAGAAGGTAGAATGTGTGGTTTGTGGTCAAGTAGCACCATGTGTGGTTTGTGGATAAAGTAGGTAGAATGTGTAGTGTGGGGTAAAGAAGGTAGAATGTGTGGTCTGAGGTAAAGGAGAAAGAACGTGTGGTTTGTGGTAAAGTAGGTAGAACGTGTGGTTTGGGGTAAAGTAGGTAGGATGTGTGGTTTGTGGTCAAGTAGCACCATGTGTGGTTTGTGGTTAAAGTAGGTAGAATGTGTGGTTTGGGGTAAAGTAGGTAGAATGTGTGGTTTGGGGTAAAGAAGGTAGAATGTGTGGTTTGGGTAAAAAAGGTAGAATGTGTGGTTTGGGTAAAAAAGGTAGAATGTGTGGTTTGGGGTAAAGAAGGTAGAATGTGTGGTTTTGGGTAAAGTAGGTAGAATGTGTGGTTTGGGGTAAAGAAGGTAGAATGTGTGGTTTGGGGTAAAGAAGGTAGAATGTGTGGTTTGGGGTAAAGAAGGTAGAATGTGTGGTTTGGGTAAAAAAGGTAGAATGTGTGGTTTGTGGTAAAGTAGGTAGAATGTGTGGTTTGGTGTAAAGTAGGTAGAATGTGTGGTTTGGGGTAAAGTAGGTAGAATGTGTGGTTTGGGGTAAAGAAGGTAGAATGTGTGGTTTGGGTAAAAAAGGTAGAATGTGTGGTTTGGGGTAAAGAAGGTAGAATGTGTGGTTTGGGGTAAAGTAGGTAGAATGTGTGGTTTGTGGTAAAGTAGGTAGAACGTGTGGTTTGGGTAAAAAAGGTAGAATGTGTGGTTTGGGGTAAAGTAGGTAGAATGTGTGGTTTGAGGTAAAGAAGGTAGAATGTGTGGTTTGGGTAAAAAAGGTAGAATGTGTGGTTTGGTGTAAAGTAAGTAGAATGTGTGGTTTTGGGTAAAGTAGCCGGATGTGTGGTTTGGGGTAAAGTAGGTTGAATGTGTGGTTTGGGTTAAAGTAGGTAGATTGCATGGTTTGGGATAAAGTAGGTAGAATGTGTGGTTTGGGTAAAAAAGGTAGAATGTGTGGTTTGGTGTACAAAAGGTAGAATGTGTAGTTTGGGGTAAAATCGGTAGAATGTGTGGTCTGAGGTAAAGTAGATAGAATGTGTGGTTTGGGGTAAAGTAGGTAGAATGTGTGGTTTGGGTTAAAGTAGGTTGAATGTGTGGTTTTTGGTAAAGTAGGCAGAATGTGTGGTTTGGGGTAAAGTAGGTAGAATGTGTGGTTTGGGTTAAAGTAGGTAGAATGCATGGTTTGGGTTAAAGTAGGTAGAATGCATGGTTTGGGATAAAGTAGGTAGAATGTGTGGTTTGGGGTAAAGTAGGTAGAATGTGTGGTTTGGGTTAAAGTAGGTAGAATGCATGGTTTGGGATAAAGTAGGTAGAATGTGTGGTTTGGGGTAAAGTAGGATGAACGTGTGGTTTGGGATAAAGTAGGTAGGATGTGTGGTTTGGTGTAAAGTAGATAGAATGTGTGGTTTGGGGTAAAGAAGGTAGAATGTGTGGTCTGAGGTAAAGGAGAAAGAACGTGTGGTTTGTGGTAAAGTAGGTAGAACGTGTGGTTTGGGGTAAAGTAGGTAGAATGTGTGGTTTGGGTAAAAAAGGTAGAATGTGTGGTTTGGGTAAAAACGGTAGAATGTGTGGTTTGGGGTAAAGTAGGTAGAATGTGTGGTTTGGGTTAAAGTAGGTAGAATGTGTGGTTTGGGGTAAAGTAGGTAGAATGTGTGGTTTGGGGTAAAGAAGGTAGAATGTGTGGTTTGGGTAAAAAAGGTAGAATGTGTGGTTTGGGTAAAAAAGGTAGAATGTGTGGTTTGGTGTAAAGTAGGTAGAATGTGTGGTTTTGGGTAAAGTAGGTAGAATGTGTGGTTTGGGGTAAAGTAGGTAGAATGTGTGGTTTGGGGTAAAGAAGGTAGAATGTGTGGTTTGGGGTAAAGAAGGTAGAATGTGTGGTTTGGGGTAAAGAAGGTAGAATGTGTGGTTTGGGTAAAAAAGGTAGAATGTGTGGTTTGTGGTAAAGTAGGTAGAATGTGTGGTTTGGGGTAAAGTAGGTAGAATGTGTGGTTTGGGGTAAAGTAGGTAGAATGTGTGGTTTGGGGTAAAGAAGGTAGAATGTGTGGTTTGGGTAAAAAAGGTAGAATGTGTGGTTTGGGGTAAAGAAGGTAGAATGTGTGGTTTGGGTAAAAAAGGTAAAATGTGTGGTTTGGTGTAAAGTAGGTAGAATGTGTGGTTTTGGGTAAAGTAGCTGGATGTGTGGTTTGGGGTAAAGTAGGTTGAATGTGTGGTTTGGGTTAAAGTAGGTAGAATGCATGGTTTGGGATAAAGTAGGTAGAATGTGTGGTTTGGGTAAAAAAGGTAGAATGTGTGGTTTGGTGTAAAAAAGGTAGAATGTGTAGTTTGGGGTAAAATCGGTAGAATGTGTGGTTTGGTGTAAAGTAGATAGAATGTGTGGTTTGGGGTAAAGTAGGTAGAATGTGTGGTTTGGGTTAAAGTAGGTTGAATGTGTGGTTTTTGGTAAAGTAGGCAGAATGTGTGGTTTGGGGTAAAGTAGGTAGAATGTGTGGTTTGGGTTAAAGTAGGTTGAATGTGTGGTTTGGGTTAAAGTAGGTAGAATGCATGGTTTGGGATAAAGTAGGTAGAATGTGTGGTTTGGGGTAAAGTAGGTAGAATGTGTGGTTTGGGTTAAAGTAGGTAGAATGCATGGTTTGGGATAAAGTAGGTAGAATGTGTGGTTTGGGGTAAAGTAGGATGGATGTGTGGTTTGGGATAAAGTAGGTAGGATGTGTGGTTTGGTGTAAAGTAGATAGAATGTGTGGTTTGGGGTAAAGTAGGTAGAATGTTTGGTTTGGGGTAAAGAAGGTAGAATGTGTGGTTTGTGGTCAAGTAGCACCATGTGTGGTTTGTGGATAAAGTAGGTAGAATGTGTAGTGTGGGGTAAAGAAGGTAGAATGTGTGGTCTGAGGTAAAGGAGAAAGAACGTGTGGTTTGGGGTAAAGTAGGTCAAATGTGTGGTCTGGGGTAAAGTAGGTAGAATGTTTGGTTTGTGGTCAAGTAGGAGGTAGAATGTGTGGTTTGTGGATAAAGTAGGTAGAATGTGTAGTTTGGTGTAAAGTAGGTAGAATGTTTGGTTTGGGGTAAAGTAGGTAGAATGTGTGGTTTGTGGTAAAGTAGGTAGAACGTGTGGTTTGGGGTAAAGTAGGTAGAATGTGTGGTTTGGGTAAAAAAGGTGGAATGTGTGGTTTGGGTAAAAACGGTAGAATGTGTGGTTTGGGGTAAAGTAGGTAGAATGTGTGGTTTGGGTTAAAGTAGGTAGAATGTGTGGTTTGGGGTAAAGTAGGTAGAATGTGTGGTTTGGGTAAAAAAGGTAGAATGTGTGGTTTGGGTAAAAAAGGTAGAATGTGTGGTTTGGGGTAAAGAAGGTAGAATGTGTGGTTTGGGTAAAAAAGGTAGAATGTGTGGTTTGGGTAAAAAAGGTAGAATGTGTGGTTTGGTGTAAAGTAGGTTGAATGTGTGGTTTTGGGTAAAGTAGGTAGAATGTGTGGTTTGGGGTAAAGTAGGTAGAATGTGTGGTTTGGGTTAAAGTAGGTTGAATGTGTGGTTTGGGTTAAAGTAGGTAGAATGCATGGTTTGGGATAAAGTAGGTAGAATGTGTGGTTTGGGGTAAAGTAGAATGAACGTGTGGTTTGGGATAAAGTAGGTAGAATGTGTGGTCTGAGGTAAAGTAGAAAGAACGTGTGGTTTGGGGTAAAGTAGGTAAAATGTGTGGTTTGGTGTAAAGTAGGTAGAATGTTTTGTTTGGTGTAAAGTAGGTAGAATGTGTGGTTTGGGGTAAAGCAAGTAGAATGTGTGGTCTGGGGTAAAGTAGGTAGAATGTTTGGTTTGTGGTCAAGTAGGAGAATGTGTGGTTTGTGGATAAAATAGGTAGAATGTGTAGTTTTGGGAAAAGTAGGTAGATTGTGTGGTTTGGGGTAAAGTAGGTAGAATGTGTGGTTTGTGGTAAAGTAGGTAGAACGTGTGGTTTGGGGTAAAGTAGGTAGAACGTTTGGTTTGGGTAAAAAAGGTAGAATTTGTGGTTTGGGGTAAAGTAGGTAGAATGTGTGGTTTGGGTTAAAGTAGGTAGAATGCATGGTTTGGGGTGAAGTAGGTAGAATGTGTGGTTTGGTGTAAAAAAGGTAGAATGTGTGGTTTGGTGTAAAAAAGGTAGAATGTGTAGTTTGGGGTAAAGTCGGTAGAATGTGTGGTTTGGGGTAAAAAAGGTAGAATATGTAGTTTGGGGTAAAGAAGGTAGAATGTGTGGTTTGGGGTAAAGTAGGTAGAATGTGTGGTTTGGGGTAAAGTAGGTAGAATGTGTGGTTTGGGGTAAAGTAGGTAGAATGTGTGGTTTGGGGTAAAGAAGGTAGAATGTGTTGTTTGGGTAAAAAAGGTAGAATGTGTGGTTTGGGTAAAAAAAGGTAGAATGTGTGGTTTGGGGTAAAGAAGGTAGAATGTGTGGTTTGGGTAAAAAAGGTAGAATGTGTGGTTTGGTGTAAAGTAGGTAGATTGTGTGGTTTGGGGTAAAGTAGGTAGAATGTGTGGTTTGGGTTAAAGTAGGTTGAATGTGTGGTTTGGGTTAAAGTAGGTAGAATGCATGGTTTGGGATAAAGTAGGTAGAATGTGTGGTTTGGGGTAAAGTAGGTAGAATGTGTGGTTTGGGTTAAAGTAGGTAGAATGCATGGTTTGGGATAAAGTAGGTAGAATGTGTGGTTTGGGGTAAAGTAGGATGGATGTGTGGTTTGGGATAAAGTAGGTAGGATGTGTGGTTTGGTGTAAAGTAGATAGAATGTGTGGTTTGGGGTAAAGTAGGTAGAATGTTTGGTTTGGGGTAAAGAAGGTAGAATGTGTGGTTTGTGGTCAAGTAGCACCATGTGTGGTTTGTGGATAAAGTAGGTAGAATGTGTAGTGTGGGGTAAAGAAGGTAGAATGTGTGGTCTGAGGTAAAGGAGAAAGAACGTGTGGTTTGGGGTAAAGTAGGTCAAATGTGTGGTCTGGGGTAAAGTAGGTAGAATGTTTGGTTTGTGGTCAAGTAGGAGGATGTGTGGTTTGTGTATAAAGTAGGTAGAATGTGTAGTTTGGTGTAAAGTAGGTAGAATGTTTGGTTTGGGGTAAAGTAGGTAGAATGTGTGGTTTGTGGTAAAGTAGGTAGAACGTGTGGTTTGGGGTAAAGTAGGTAGAATGTGTGGTTTGGGTAAAAAAGGTGGAATGTGTGGTTTGGGTAAAAACGGTAGAATGTGTGGTTTGGGGTAAAGTAGGTAGAATGTGTGGTTTGGGTTAAAGTAGGTAGAATGTGTGGTTTGGGGTAAAGTAGGTAGAATGTGTGGTTTGGGGTAAAGAAGGTAGAATGTGTGGTTTGGGTAAAAAAGGTAGAATGTGTGGTTTGGGTAAAAACGGTAGAATGTGTGGTTTGGGGTAAAGTAGGTAGAATGTGTGGTTTGGGTTAAAGTAGGTAGAATGTGTGGTTTGGGGTAAAGTAGGTAGAATGTGTGGTTTGGGTAAAAAAGGTAGAATGTGTGGTTTGGGTAAAAAAGGTAGAATGTGTGGTTTGGGGTAAAGAAGGTAGAATGTGTGGTTTGGGTAAAAAAGGTAGAATGTGTGGTTTGGGTAAAAAAGGTAGAATGTGTGGTTTGGTGTAAAGTAGGTTGAATGTGTGGTTTTGGGTAAAGTAGGTAGAATGTGTGGTTTGGGGTAAAGTAGGTAGAATGTGTGGTTTGGGTTAAAGTAGGTTGAATGTGTGGTTTGGGTTAAAGTAGGTAGAATGCATGGTTTGGGATAAAGTAGGTATAATGTGTGGTTTGGGGTAAAGTAGGTAGAATGTTTGGTTTGGGTTAAAGTAGGTAGAATGCATGGTTTGGGATAAAGTAGGTAGAATGTGTGGTTTGGGGTAAAGTAGAATGAACGTGTGGTTTGGGATAAAGTAGGTAGAATGTGTGGTCTGAGGTAAAGTAGAAAGAACGTGTGGTTCGGGGTAAAGTAGGTAAAATGTGTGGTTTGGTGTAAAGTAGGTAGAATGTTTTGTTTGGTGTAAAGTAGGTAGAATGTGTGGTTTGGGGTAAAGTAAGTAGAATGTGTGGTCTGGGGTAAAGTAGGTAGAATGTTTGGTTTGTGGTCAAGTAGGAGAATGTGTGGTTTGTGGATAAAATAGGTAGAATGTGTAGTTTTGGGAAAAGTAGGTAGATTGTGTGGTTTGGGGTAAAGTAGGTAGAATGTGTGGTTTGTGGTAAAGTAGGTAGAACGTGTGGTTTGGGGTAAAGTAGGTAGAACGTTTGGTTTGGGTAAAAAAGGTAGAATTTGTGGTTTGGGGTAAAGTAGGTAGAATGTGTGGTTTGGGTTAAAGTAGGTAGAATGCATGGTTTGGGGTGAAGTAGGTAGAATGTGTGGTTTGGTGTAAAAAAGGTAGAATGTGTGGTTTGGTGTAAAAAAGGTAGAATGTGTAGTTTGGGGTAAAGTCGGTAGAATGTGTGGTTTGGGGTAAAAAAGGTAGAATATGTAGTTTGGGGTAAAGAAGGTAGAATGTGTGCTTTGGGGTAAAGTAGGTAGAATGTGTGGTTTGGGGTAAAGTAGGTAGAATGTGTGGTTTGGGGTAAAGTAGGTAGAATGTGTGGTTTGGGGTAAAGAAGGTAGAATGTGTTGTTTGGGTAAAAAAGGTAGAATGTGTGGTTTGGGTAAAAAAGGTAGAATGTGTGGTTTGGGGTAAAGAAGGTAGAATGTGTGGTTTGGGTAAAAAAGGTAGAATGTGTGGTTTGGTGTAAAGTAGGTAGATTGTGTGGTTTGGGGTAAAGTAGGTAGAATGTGTGGTTTGGGTTAAAGTAGGTTGAATGTGTGGTTTGGGTTAAAGTAGGTAGAATGCATGGTTTGGGATAAAGTAGGTAGAATGTGTGGTTTGGGGTAAAGTAGGTAGAATGTGTGGTTTGGGTTAAAGTAGGTAGAATGCATGGTTTGGGATAAAGTAGGTAGAATGTGTGGTTTGGGGTAAAGTAGGATGGATGTGTGGTTTGGGATAAAGTAGGTAGGATGTGTGGTTTGGTGTAAAGTAGATAGAATGTGTGGTTTGGGGTAAAGTAGGTAGAATGTTTGGTTTGGGGTAAAGAAGGTAGAATGTGTGGTTTGTGGTCAAGTAGCACCATGTGTGGTTTGTGGATAAAGTAGGTAGAATGTGTAGTGTGGGGTAAAGAAGGTAGAAAGTGTGGTCTGAGGTAAAGGAGAAAGAACGTGTGGTTTGGGGTAAAGTAGGTCAAATGTGTGGTCTGGGGTAAAGTAGGTAGAATGTTTGGTTTGTGGTCAAGTAGGAGGATGTGTGGTTTGTGGATAAAGTAGGTAGAATGTGTAGTTTGGTGTAAAGTAGGTAGAATGTTTGGTTTGGGGTAAAGTAGGTAGAATGTGTGGTTTGTGGTAAAGTAGGTAGAACGTGTGGTTTGGGGTAAATTAGGTAGAATGTGTGGTTTGGGTAAAAAAGGTGGAATGTGTGGTTTGGGTAAAAACGGTAGAATGTGTGGTTTGGGGTAAAGTAGGTAGAATGTGTGGTTTGGGTTAAAGTAGGTAGAATGTGTGGTTTGGGGTAAAGTAGGTAGAATGTGTGGTTTGGGGTAAAGAAGGTAGAATGTGTGGTTTGGGTAAAAAAGGTAGAATGTGTGGTTTGGGTAAAAACGGTAGAATGTGTGGTTTGGGGTAAAGTAGGTAGAATGTGTGGTTTGGGTTAAAGTAGGTAGAATGTGTGGTTTGGGGTAAAGTAGGTAGAATGTGTGGTTTGGGTAAAAAAGGTAGAATGTGTGGTTTGGGTAAAAAAGGTAGAATGTGTGGTTTGGGGTAAAGAAGGTAGAATGTGTGGTTTGGGTAAAAAAGGTAGAATGTGTGGTTTGGGTAAAAAAGGTAGAATGTGTGGTTTGGTGTAAAGTAGGTTGAATGTGTGGTTTTGGGTAAAGTAGGTAGAATGTGTGGTTTGGGGTAAAGAAGGTAGAATGTGTTGTTTGGGTAAAAAAGGTAGAATGTGTGGTTTGGGTAAAAAAGGTAGAATGTGTGGTTTGGGGTAAAGAAGGTAGAATGTGTGGTTTGGGTAAAAAAGGTAGAATGTGTGGTTTGGTGTAAAGTAGGTAGATTGTGTGGTTTGGGGTAAAGTAGGTAGAATGTGTGGTTTGGGTTAAAGTAGGTTGAATGTGTGGTTTGGGTTAAAGTAGGTAGAATGCATGGTTTGGGATAAAGTAGGTAGAATGTGTGGTTTGGGGTAAAGTAGGTAGAATGTGTGGTTTGGGTTAAAGTAGGTAGAATGCATGGTTTGGGATAAAGTAGGTAGAATGTGTGGTTTGGGGTAAAGTAGGATGGATGTGTGGTTTGGGATAAAGTAGGTAGGATGTGTGGTTTGGTGTAAAGTAGATAGAATGTGTGGTTTGGGGTAAAGTAGGTAGAATGTTTGGTTTGGGGTAAAGAAGGTAGAATGTGTGGTTTGTGGTCAAGTAGCACCATGTGTGGTTTGTGGATAAAGTAGGTAGAATGTGTAGTGTGGGGTAAAGAAGGTAGAAAGTGTGGTCTGAGGTAAAGGAGAAAGAACGTGTGGTTTGGGGTAAAGTAGGTCAAATGTGTGGTCTGGGGTAAAGTAGGTAGAATGTTTGGTTTGTGGTCAAGTAGGAGGATGTGTGGTTTGTGGATAAAGTAGGTAGAATGTGTAGTTTGGTGTAAAGTAGGTAGAATGTTTGGTTTGGGGTAAAGTAGGTAGAATGTGTGGTTTGTGGTAAAGTAGGTAGAACGTGTGGTTTGGGGTAAAGTAGGTAGAATGTGTGGTTTGGGTAAAAAAGGTGGAATGTGTGGTTTGGGTAAAAACGGTAGAATGTGTGGTTTGGGGTAAAGTAGGTAGAATGTGTGGTTTGGGTTAAAGTAGGTAGAATGTGTGGTTTGGGGTAAAGTAGGTAGAATGTGTGGTTTGGGGTAAAGAAGGTAGAATGTGTGGTTTGGGTAAAAAAGGTAGAATGTGTGGTTTGGGTAAAAACGGTAGAATGTGTGGTTTGGGGTAAAGTAGGTAGAATGTGTGGTTTGGGTTAAAGTAGGTAGAATGTGTGGTTTGGGGTAAAGTAGGTAGAATGTGTGGTTTGGGTAAAGAAGGTAGAATGTGTGGTTTGGGTAAAAAAGGTAGAATGTGTGGTTTGGGGTAAAGAAGGTAGAATGTGTGGTTTGGGTAAAAAAGGTAGAATGTGTGGTTTGGGTAAAAAAGGTAGAATGTGTGGTTTGGTGTAAAGTAGGTTGAATGTGTGGTTTTGGGTAAAGTAGGTAGAATGTGTGGTTTGGGGTAAAGAAGGTAGAATGTGTTGTTTGGGTAAAAAAGGTAGAATGTGTGGTTTGGGTAAAAAAGGTAGAATGTGTGGTTTGGGGTAAAGAAGGTAGAATGTGTGGTTTGGGTAAAAAAGGTAGAATGTGTGGTTTGGTGTAAAGTAGGTAGAATGTGTGGTTTGGGGTAAAGTAGGTAGAATGTGTGGTTTGGGTTAAAGTAGGTTGAATGTGTGGTTTGGGTTAAAGTAGGTAGAATGCATGGTTTGGGATAAAGTAGGTAGAATGTGTGGTTTGGGGTAAAGTAGGTAGAATGTGTGGTTTGGGTTAAAGTAGGTAGAATGCATGGTTTGGGATAAAGTAGGTAGAATGTGTGGTTTGGGGTAAAGTAGGATGGATGTGTGGTTTGGGATAAAGTAGGTAGGATGTGTGGTTTGGTGTAAAGTAGATAGAATGTGTGGTTTGGGGTAAAGTAGGTAGAATGTTTGGTTTGGGGTAAAGAAGGTAGAATGTGTGGTTTGTGGTCAAGTAGCACCATGTGTGGTTTGTGGATAAAGTAGGTAGAATGTGTAGTGTGGGGTAAAGAAGGTAGAATGTGTGGTCTGAGGTAAAGGAGAAAGAACGTGTGGTTTGGGGTAAAGTAGGTCAAATGTGTGGTCTGGGGTAAAGTAGGTAGAATGTTTGGTTTGTGGTCAAGTAGGAGGTAGAATGTGTGGTTTGTGGATAAAGTAGGTAGAATGTGTAGTTTGGTGTAAAGTAGGTAGAATGTTTGGTTTGGGGTAAAGTAGGTAGAATGTGTGGTTTGTGGTAAAGTAGGTAGAACGTGTGGTTTGGGGTAAAGTAGGTAGAATGTGTGGTTTGGGTAAAAAAGGTGGAATGTGTGGTTTGGGTAAAAACGGTAGAATGTGTGGTTTGGGGTAAAGTAGGTAGAATGTGTGGTTTGGGTTAAAGTAGGTAGAATGTGTGGTTTGGGGTAAAGTAGGTAGAATGTGTGGTTTGGGGTAAAGAAGGTAGAATGTGTGGTTTGGGTAAAAAAGGTAGAATGTGTGGTTTGGGTAAAAACGGTAGAATGTGTGGTTTGGGGTAAAGTAGGTAGAATGCATGGTTTGGGGTGAAGTAGGTAGAATGTGTGGTTTGGTGTAAAAAAGGTAGAATGTGTGGTTTGGTGTAAAAAAGGTAGAATGTGTAGTTTGGGGTAAAGTCGGTAGAATGTGTGGTTTGGGGTAAAAAAGGTAGAATATGTAGTTTGGGGTAAAGAAGGTAGAATGTGTGCTTTGGGGTAAAGTAGGTAGAATGTGTGGTTTGGGGTAAAGTAGGTAGAATGTGTGGTTTGGGGTAAAGTAGGTAGAATGTGTGGTTTGGGGTAAAGAAGGTAGAATGTGTTGTTTGGGTAAAAAAGGTAGAATGTGTGGTTTGGGTAAAAAAGGTAGAATGTGTGGTTTGGGGTAAAGAAGGTAGAATGTGTGGTTTGGGTAAAAAAGGTAGAATGTGTGGTTTGGTGTAAAGTAGGTAGATTGTGTGGTTTGGGGTAAAGTAGGTAGAATGTGTGGTTTGGGTTAAAGTAGGTTGAATGTGTGGTTTGGGTTAAAGTAGGTAGAATGCATGGTTTGGGATAAAGTAGGTAGAATGTGTGGTTTGGGGTAAAGTAGGTAGAATGTGTGGTTTGGGTTAAAGTAGGTAGAATGCATGGTTTGGGATAAAGTAGGTAGAATGTGTGGTTTGGGGTAAAGTAGGATGGATGTGTGGTTTGGGATAAAGTAGGTAGGATGTGTGGTTTGGTGTAAAGTAGATAGAATGTGTGGTTTGGGGTAAAGTAGGTAGAATGTTTGGTTTGGGGTAAAGAAGGTAGAATGTGTGGTTTGTGGTCAAGTAGCACCATGTGTGGTTTGTGGATAAAGTAGGTAGAATGTGTAGTGTGGGGTAAAGAAGGTAGAAAGTGTGGTCTGAGGTAAAGGAGAAAGAACGTGTGGTTTGGGGTAAAGTAGGTCAAATGTGTGGTCTGGGGTAAAGTAGGTAGAATGTTTGGTTTGTGGTCAAGTAGGAGGATGTGTGGTTTGTGGATAAAGTAGGTAGAATGTGTAGTTTGGTGTAAAGTAGGTAGAATGTTTGGTTTGGGGTAAAGTAGGTAGAATGTGTGGTTTGTGGTAAAGTAGGTAGAACGTGTGGTTTGGGGTAAATTAGGTAGAATGTGTGGTTTGGGTAAAAAAGGTGGAATGTGTGGTTTGGGTAAAAACGGTAGAATGTGTGGTTTGGGGTAAAGTAGGTAGAATGTGTGGTTTGGGTTAAAGTAGGTAGAATGTGTGGTTTGGGGTAAAGTAGGTAGAATGTGTGGTTTGGGGTAAAGAAGGTAGAATGTGTGGTTTGGGTAAAAAAGGTAGAATGTGTGGTTTGGGTAAAAACGGTAGAATGTGTGGTTTGGGGTAAAGTAGGTAGAATGTGTGGTTTGGGTTAAAGTAGGTAGAATGTGTGGTTTGGGGTAAAGTAGGTAGAATGTGTGGTTTGGGTAAAAAAGGTAGAATGTGTGGTTTGGGTAAAAAAGGTAGAATGTGTGGTTTGGGGTAAAGAAGGTAGAATGTGTGGTTTGGGTAAAAAAGGTAGAATGTGTGGTTTGGGTAAAAAAGGTAGAATGTGTGGTTTGGTGTAAAGTAGGTTGAATGTGTGGTTTTGGGTAAAGTAGGTAGAATGTGTGGTTTGGGGTAAAGAAGGTAGAATGTGTTGTTTGGGTAAAAAAGGTAGAATGTGTGGTTTGGGTAAAAAAGGTAGAATGTGTGGTTTGGGGTAAAGAAGGTAGAATGTGTGGTTTGGGTAAAAAAGGTAGAATGTGTGGTTTGGTGTAAAGTAGGTAGATTGTGTGGTTTGGGGTAAAGTAGGTAGAATGTGTGGTTTGGGTTAAAGTAGGTTGAATGTGTGGTTTGGGTTAAAGTAGGTAGAATGCATGGTTTGGGATAAAGTAGGTAGAATGTGTGGTTTGGGGTAAAGTAGGTAGAATGTGTGGTTTGGGTTAAAGTAGGTAGAATGCATGGTTTGGGATAAAGTAGGTAGAATGTGTGGTTTGGGGTAAAGTAGGATGGATGTGTGGTTTGGGATAAAGTAGGTAGGATGTGTGGTTTGGTGTAAAGTAGATAGAATGTGTGGTTTGGGGTAAAGTAGGTAGAATGTTTGGTTTGGGGTAAAGAAGGTAGAATGTGTGGTTTGTGGTCAAGTAGCACCATGTGTGGTTTGTGGATAAAGTAGGTAGAATGTGTAGTGTGGGGTAAAGAAGGTAGAAAGTGTGGTCTGAGGTAAAGGAGAAAGAACGTGTGGTTTGGGGTAAAGTAGGTCAAATGTGTGGTCTGGGGTAAAGTAGGTAGAATGTTTGGTTTGTGGTCAAGTAGGAGGATGTGTGGTTTGTGGATAAAGTAGGTAGAATGTGTAGTTTGGTGTAAAGTAGGTAGAATGTTTGGTTTGGGGTAAAGTAGGTAGAATGTGTGGTTTGTGGTAAAGTAGGTAGAACGTGTGGTTTGGGGTAAAGTAGGTAGAATGTGTGGTTTGGGTAAAAAAGGTGGAATGTGTGGTTTGGGTAAAAACGGTAGAATGTGTGGTTTGGGGTAAAGTAGGTAGAATGTGTGGTTTGGGTTAAAGTAGGTAGAATGTGTGGTTTGGGGTAAAGTAGGTAGAATGTGTGGTTTGGGGTAAAGAAGGTAGAATGTGTGGTTTGGGTAAAAAAGGTAGAATGTGTGGTTTGGGTAAAAACGGTAGAATGTGTGGTTTGGGGTAAAGTAGGTAGAATGTGTGGTTTGGGTTAAAGTAGGTAGAATGTGTGGTTTGGGGTAAAGTAGGTAGAATGTGTGGTTTGGGTAAAGAAGGTAGAATGTGTGGTTTGGGTAAAAAAGGTAGAATGTGTGGTTTGGGGTAAAGAAGGTAGAATGTGTGGTTTGGGTAAAAAAGGTAGAATGTGTGGTTTGGGTAAAAAAGGTAGAATGTGTGGTTTGGTGTAAAGTAGGTTGAATGTGTGGTTTTGGGTAAAGTAGGTAGAATGTGTGGTTTGGGGTAAAGAAGGTAGAATGTGTTGTTTGGGTAAAAAAGGTAGAATGTGTGGTTTGGGTAAAAAAGGTAGAATGTGTGGTTTGGGGTAAAGAAGGTAGAATGTGTGGTTTGGGTAAAAAAGGTAGAATGTGTGGTTTGGTGTAAAGTAGGTAGAATGTGTGGTTTGGGGTAAAGTAGGTAGAATGTGTGGTTTGGGTTAAAGTAGGTTGAATGTGTGGTTTGGGTTAAAGTAGGTAGAATGCATGGTTTGGGATAAAGTAGGTAGAATGTGTGGTTTGGGGTAAAGTAGGTAGAATGTGTGGTTTGGGTTAAAGTAGGTAGAATGCATGGTTTGGGATAAAGTAGGTAGAATGTGTGGTTTGGGGTAAAGTAGGATGGATGTGTGGTTTGGGATAAAGTAGGTAGGATGTGTGGTTTGGTGTAAAGTAGATAGAATGTGTGGTTTGGGGTAAAGTAGGTAGAATGTTTGGTTTGGGGTAAAGAAGGTAGAATGTGTGGTTTGTGGTCAAGTAGCACCATGTGTGGTTTGTGGATAAAGTAGGTAGAATGTGTAGTGTGGGGTAAAGAAGGTAGAATGTGTGGTCTGAGGTAAAGGAGAAAGAACGTGTGGTTTGGGGTAAAGTAGGTCAAATGTGTGGTCTGGGGTAAAGTAGGTAGAATGTTTGGTTTGTGGTCAAGTAGGAGGTAGAATGTGTGGTTTGTGGATAAAGTAGGTAGAATGTGTAGTTTGGTGTAAAGTAGGTAGAATGTTTGGTTTGGGGTAAAGTAGGTAGAATGTGTGGTTTGTGGTAAAGTAGGTAGAACGTGTGGTTTGGGGTAAAGTAGGTAGAATGTGTGGTTTGGGTAAAAAAGGTGGAATGTGTGGTTTGGGTAAAAACGGTAGAATGTGTGGTTTGGGGTAAAGTAGGTAGAATGTGTGGTTTGGGTTAAAGTAGGTAGAATGTGTGGTTTGGGGTAAAGTAGGTAGAATGTGTGGTTTGGGGTAAAGAAGGTAGAATGTGTGGTTTGGGTAAAAAAGGTAGAATGTGTGGTTTGGGTAAAAACGGTAGAATGTGTGGTTTGGGGTAAAGTAGGTAGAATGTGTGGTTTGGGTTAAAGTAGGTAGAATGTGTGGTTTGGGGTAAAGTAGGTAGAATGTGTGGTTTGGGTAAAAAAGGTAGAATGTGTGGTTTGGGTAAAAAAGGTAGAATGTGTGGTTTGGGGTAAAGAAGGTAGAATGTGTGGTTTGGGTAAAAAAGGTAGTATGTGTGGTTTGGGTAAAAAAGGTAGAATGTGTGGTTTGGTGTAAAGTAGGTTGAATGTGTGGTTTTGGGTAAAGTAGGTAGAATGTGTGGTTTGGGGTAAAGTAGGTAGAATGTGTGGTTTGGGTTAAAGTAGGTTGAATGTGTGGTTTGGGTTAAAGTAGGTAGAATGCATGGTTTGGGATAAAGTAGGTATAATGTGTGGTTTGGGGTAAAGTAGGTAGAATGTTTGGTTTGGGTTAAAGTAGGTAGAATGCATGGTTTGGGATAAAGTAGGTAGAATGTGTGGTTTGGGGTAAAGTAGAATGAACGTGTGGTTTGGGATAAAGTAGGTAGAATGTGTGGTCTGAGGTAAAGTAGAAAGAACGTGTGGTTTGGGGTAAAGTAGGTAAAATGTGTGGTTTGGTGTAAAGTAGGTAGAATGTTTTGTTTGGTGTAAAGTAGGTAGAATGTGTGGTTTGGGGTAAAGTAGGTAGAATGTGTGGTCTGGGGTAAAGTAGGTAGAATGTTTGGTTTGTGGTCAAGTAGGAGAATGTGTGGTTTGTGGATAAAATAGGTAGAATGTGTAGTTTTGGGAAAAGTAGGTAGATTGTGTGGTTTGGGGTAAAGTAGGTAGAATGTGTGGTTTGGGGTAAAGTAGGTAGAATGTTTGGTTTGGGTTAAAGTAGGTAGAATGCATGGTTTGGGATAAAGTAGGTAGAATGTGTGGTTTGGGGTAAAGTAGAATGAACGTGTGGTTTGGGATAAAGTAGGTAGAATGTGTGGTCTGAGGTAAAGTAGAAAGAACGTGTGGTTTGGGGTAAAGTAGGTAAAATGTGTGGTTTGGTGTAAAGTAGGTAGAATGTTTTGTTTGGTGTAAAGTAGGTAGAATGTGTGGTTTGGGGTAAAGTAAGTAGAATGTGTGGTCTGGGGTAAAGTAGGTAGAATGTTTGGTTTGTGGTCAAGTAGGAGAATGTGTGGTTTGTGGATAAAATAGGTAGAATGTGTAGTTTTGGGAAAAGTAGGTAGATTGTGTGGTTTGGGGTAAAGTAGGTAGAATGTGTGGTTTGTGGTAAAGTAGGTAGAACGTGTGGTTTGGGGTAAAGTAGGTAGAACGTTTGGTTTGGGTAAAAAAGGTAGAATTTGTGGTTTGGGGTAAAGTAGGTAGAATGTGTGGTTTGGGTTAAAGTAGGTAGAATGCATGGTTTGGGGTGAAGTAGGTAGAATGTGTGGTTTGGTGTAAAAAAGGTAGAATGTGTGGTTTGGTGTAAAAAAGGTAGAATGTGTAGTTTGGGGTAAAGTCGGTAGAATGTGTGGTTTGGGGTAAAAAAGGTAGAATATGTAGTTTGGGGTAAAGAAGGTAGAATGTGTGGTTTGGGGTAAAGTAGGTAGAATGTGTGGTTTGGGGTAAAGTAGGTAGAATGTGTGGTTTGGGGTAAAGTAGGTAGAATGTGTGGTTTGGGGTAAAGAAGGTAGAATGTGTTGTTTGGGTAAAAAAGGTAGAATGTGTGGTTTGGGTAAAAAAGGTAGAATGTGTGGTTTGGGGTAAAGAAGGTAGAATGTGTGGTTTGGGTAAAAAAGGTAGAATGTGTGGTTTGGTGTAAAGTAGGTAGATTGTGTGGTTTGGGGTAAAGTAGGTAGAATGTGTGGTTTGGGTTAAAGTAGGTTGAATGTGTGGTTTGGGTTAAAGTAGGTAGAATGCATGGTTTGGGATAAAGTAGGTAGAATGTGTGGTTTGGGGTAAAGTAGGTAGAATGTGTGGTTTGGGTTAAAGTAGGTAGAATGCATGGTTTGGGATAAAGTAGGTAGAATGTGTGGTTTGGGGTAAAGTAGGATGGATGTGTGGTTTGGGATAAAGTAGGTAGGATGTGTGGTTTGGTGTAAAGTAGATAGAATGTGTGGTTTGGGGTAAAGTAGGTAGAATGTTTGGTTTGGGGTAAAGAAGGTAGAATGTGTGGTTTGTGGTCAAGTAGCACCATGTGTGGTTTGTGGATAAAGTAGGTAGAATGTGTAGTGTGGGGTAAAGAAGGTAGAATGTGTGGTCTGAGGTAAAGGAGAAAGAACGTGTGGTTTGGGGTAAAGTAGGTCAAATGTGTGGTCTGGGGTAAAGTAGGTAGAATGTTTGGTTTGGTGTAAAGTAGATAGAATGTGTGGTTTGGGGTAAAGTAGGTAGAATGTTTGGTTTGGGGTAAAGAAGGTAGAATGTGTGGTTTGTGGTCAAGTAGCACCATGTGTGGTTTGTGGATAAAGTAGGTAGAATGTGTAGTGTGGGGTAAAGAAGGTAGAATGTGTGGTCTGAGGTAAAGGAGAAAGAACGTGTGGTTTGGGGTAAAGTAGGTCAAATGTGTGGTCTGGGGTAAAGTAGGTAGAATGTTTGGTTTGTGGTCAAGTAGGAGGTAGAATGTGTGGTTTGTGGATAAAGTAGGTAGAATGTGTAGTTTGGTGTAAAGTAGGTAGAATGTTTGGTTTGGGGTAAAGTAGGTAGAATGTGTGGTTTGTGGTAAAGTAGGTAGAACGTGTGGTTTGGGGTAAAGTAGGTAGAATGTGTGGTTTGGGTAAAAAAGGTGGAATGTGTGGTTTGGGTAAAAACGGTAGAATGTGTGGTTTGGGGTAAAGTAGGTAGAATGTGTGGTTTGGGTTAAAGTAGGTAGAATGTGTGGTTTGGGGTAAAGTAGGTAGAATGTGTGGTTTGGGGTAAAGAAGGTAGAATGTGTGGTTTGGGTAAAAAAGGTAGAATGTGTGGTTTGGGTAAAAACGGTAGAATGTGTGGTTTGGGGTAAAGTAGGTAGAATGTGTGGTTTGGGTTAAAGTAGGTAGAATGTGTGGTTTGGGGTAAAGTAGGTAGAATGTGTGGTTTGGGTAAAAAAGGTAGAATGTGTGGTTTGGGTAAAAAAGGTAGAATGTGTGGTTTGGGGTAAAGAAGGTAGAATGTGTGGTTTGGGTAAAAAAGGTAGTATGTGTGGTTTGGGTAAAAAAGGTAGAATGTGTGGTTTGGTGTAAAGTAGGTTGAATGTGTGGTTTTGGGTAAAGTAGGTAGAATGTGTGGTTTGGGGTAAAGTAGGTAGAATGTGTGGTTTGGGTTAAAGTAGGTTGAATGTGTGGTTTGGGTTAAAGTAGGTAGAATGCATGGTTTGGGATAAAGTAGGTATAATGTGTGGTTTGGGGTAAAGTAGGTAGAATGTTTGGTTTGGGTTAAAGTAGGTAGAATGCATGGTTTGGGATAAAGTAGGTAGAATGTGTGGTTTGGGGTAAAGTAGAATGAACGTGTGGTTTGGGATAAAGTAGGTAGAATGTGTGGTCTGAGGTAAAGTAGAAAGAACGTGTGGTTTGGGGTAAAGTAGGTAAAATGTGTGGTTTGGTGTAAAGTAGGTAGAATGTTTTGTTTGGTGTAAAGTAGGTAGAATGTGTGGTTTGGGGTAAAGTAGGTAGAATGTGTGGTCTGGGGTAAAGTAGGTAGAATGTTTGGTTTGTGGTCAAGTAGGAGAATGTGTGGTTTGTGGATAAAATAGGTAGAATGTGTAGTTTTGGGAAAAGTAGGTAGATTGTGTGGTTTGGGGTAAAGTAGGTAGAATGTGTGGTTTGGGGTAAAGTAGGTAGAATGTTTGGTTTGGGTTAAAGTAGGTAGAATGCATGGTTTGGGATAAAGTAGGTAGAATGTGTGGTTTGGGGTAAAGTAGAATGAACGTGTGGTTTGGGATAAAGTAGGTAGAATGTGTGGTCTGAGGTAAAGTAGAAAGAACGTGTGGTTTGGGGTAAAGTAGGTAAAATGTGTGGTTTGGTGTAAAGTAGGTAGAATGTTTTGTTTGGTGTAAAGTAGGTAGAATGTGTGGTTTGGGGTAAAGTAAGTAGAATGTGTGGTCTGGGGTAAAGTAGGTAGAATGTTTGGTTTGTGGTCAAGTAGGAGAATGTGTGGTTTGTGGATAAAATAGGTAGAATGTGTAGTTTTGGGAAAAGTAGGTAGATTGTGTGGTTTGGGGTAAAGTAGGTAGAATGTGTGGTTTGTGGTAAAGTAGGTAGAACGTGTGGTTTGGGGTAAAGTAGGTAGAACGTTTGGTTTGGGTAAAAAAGGTAGAATTTGTGGTTTGGGGTAAAGTAGGTAGAATGTGTGGTTTGGGTTAAAGTAGGTAGAATGCATGGTTTGGGGTGAAGTAGGTAGAATGTGTGGTTTGGTGTAAAAAAGGTAGAATGTGTGGTTTGGTGTAAAAAAGGTAGAATGTGTAGTTTGGGGTAAAGTCGGTAGAATGTGTGGTTTGGGGTAAAAAAGGTAGAATATGTAGTTTGGGGTAAAGAAGGTAGAATGTGTGGTTTGGGGTAAAGTAGGTAGAATGTGTGGTTTGGGGTAAAGTAGGTAGAATGTGTGGTTTGGGGTAAAGTAGGTAGAATGTGTGGTTTGGGGTAAAGAAGGTAGAATGTGTTGTTTGGGTAAAAAAGGTAGAATGTGTGGTTTGGGTAAAAAAGGTAGAATGTGTGGTTTGGGGTAAAGAAGGTAGAATGTGTGGTTTGGGTAAAAAAGGTAGAATGTGTGGTTTGGTGTAAAGTAGGTAGATTGTGTGGTTTGGGGTAAAGTAGGTAGAATGTGTGGTTTGGGTTAAAGTAGGTTGAATGTGTGGTTTGGGTTAAAGTAGGTAGAATGCATGGTTTGGGATAAAGTAGGTAGAATGTGTGGTTTGGGGTAAAGTAGGTAGAATGTGTGGTTTGGGTTAAAGTAGGTAGAATGCATGGTTTGGGATAAAGTAGGTAGAATGTGTGGTTTGGGGTAAAGTAGGATGGATGTGTGGTTTGGGATAAAGTAGGTAGGATGTGTGGTTTGGTGTAAAGTAGATAGAATGTGTGGTTTGGGGTAAAGTAGGTAGAATGTTTGGTTTGGGGTAAAGAAGGTAGAATGTGTGGTTTGTGGTCAAGTAGAACCATGTGTGGTTTGTGGATAAAGTAGGTAGAATGTGTAGTGTGGGGTAAAGAAGGTAGAATGTGTGGTCTGAGGTAAAGGAGAAAGAACGTGTGGTTTGGGGTAAAGTAGGTCAAATGTGTGGTCTGGGGTAAAGTAGGTAGAATGTTTGGTTTGGTGTAAAGTAGATAGAATGTGTGGTTTGGGGTAAAGTAGGTAGAATGTTTGGTTTGGGGTAAAGAAGGTAGAATGTGTGGTTTGTGGTCAAGTAGCACCATGTGTGGTTTGTGGATAAAGTAGGTAGAATGTGTAGTGTGGGGTAAAGAAGGTAGAATGTGTGGTCTGAGGTAAAGGAGAAAGAACGTGTGGTTTGGGGTAAAGTAGGTCAAATGTGTGGTCTGGGGTAAAGTAGGTAGAATGTTTGGTTTGTGGTCAAGTAGGAGGTAGAATGTGTGGTTTGTGGATAAAGTAGGTAGAATGTGTAGTTTGGTGTAAAGTAGGTAGAATGTTTGGTTTGGGGTAAAGTAGGTAGAATGTGTGGTTTGTGGTAAAGTAGGTAGAACGTGTGGTTTGGGGTAAAGTAGGTAGAATGTGTGGTTTGGGTAAAAAAGGTGGAATGTGTGGTTTGGGTAAAAACGGTAGAATGTGTGGTTTGGGGTAAAGTAGGTAGAATGTGTGGTTTGGGTTAAAGTAGGTAGAATGTGTGGTTTGGGGTAAAGTAGGTAGAATGTGTGGTTTGGGGTAAAGAAGGTAGAATGTGTGGTTTGGGTAAAAAAGGTAGAATGTGTGGTTTGGGTAAAAACGGTAGAATGTGTGGTTTGGGGTAAAGTAGGTAGAATGTGTGGTTTGGGTTAAAGTAGGTAGAATGTGTGGTTTGGGGTAAAGTAGGTAGAATGTGTGGTTTGGGTAAAAAAGGTAGAATGTGTGGTTTGGGTAAAAAAGGTAGAATGTGTGGTTTGGGGTAAAGAAGGTAGAATGTGTGGTTTGGGTAAAAAAGGTAGTATGTGTGGTTTGGGTAAAAAAGGTAGAATGTGTGGTTTGGTGTAAAGTAGGTTGAATGTGTGGTTTTGGGTAAAGTAGGTAGAATGTGTGGTTTGGGGTAAAGTAGGTAGAATGTGTGGTTTGGGTTAAAGTAGGTTGAATGTGTGGTTTGGGTTAAAGTAGGTAGAATGCATGGTTTGGGATAAAGTAGGTATAATGTGTGGTTTGGGGTAAAGTAGGTAGAATGTTTGGTTTGGGTTAAAGTAGGTAGAATGCATGGTTTGGGATAAAGTAGGTAGAATGTGTGGTTTGGGGTAAAGTAGAATGAACGTGTGGTTTGGGATAAAGTAGGTAGAATGTGTGGTCTGAGGTAAAGTAGAAAGAACGTGTGGTTTGGGGTAAAGTAGGTAAAATGTGTGGTTTGGTGTAAAGTAGGTAGAATGTTTTGTTTGGTGTAAAGTAGGTAGAATGTGTGGTTTGGGGTAAAGTAGGTAGAATGTGTGGTCTGGGGTAAAGTAGGTAGAATGTTTGGTTTGTGGTCAAGTAGGAGAATGTGTGGTTTGTGGATAAAATAGGTAGAATGTGTAGTTTTGGGAAAAGTAGGTAGATTGTGTGGTTTGGGGTAAAGTAGGTAGAATGTGTGGTTTGGGGTAAAGTAGGTAGAATGTTTGGTTTGGGTTAAAGTAGGTAGAATGCATGGTTTGGGATAAAGTAGGTAGAATGTGTGGTTTGGGGTAAAGTAGAATGAACGTGTGGTTTGGGATAAAGTAGGTAGAATGTGTGGTCTGAGGTAAAGTAGAAAGAACGTGTGGTTTGGGGTAAAGTAGGTAAAATGTGTGGTTTGGTGTAAAGTAGGTAGAATGTTTTGTTTGGTGTAAAGTAGGTAGAATGTGTGGTTTGGGGTAAAGTAAGTAGAATGTGTGGTCTGGGGTAAAGTAGGTAGAATGTTTGGTTTGTGGTCAAGTAGGAGAATGTGTGGTTTGTGGATAAAATAGGTAGAATGTGTAGTTTTGGGAAAAGTAGGTAGATTGTGTGGTTTGGGGTAAAGTAGGTAGAATGTGTGGTTTGTGGTAAAGTAGGTAGAACGTGTGGTTTGGGGTAAAGTAGGTAGAACGTTTGGTTTGGGTAAAAAAGGTAGAATTTGTGGTTTGGGGTAAAGTAGGTAGAATGTGTGGTTTGGGTTAAAGTAGGTAGAATGCATGGTTTGGGGTGAAGTAGGTAGAATGTGTGGTTTGGTGTAAAAAAGGTAGAATGTGTGGTTTGGTGTAAAAAAGGTAGAATGTGTAGTTTGGGGTAAAGTCGGTAGAATGTGTGGTTTGGGGTAAAAAAGGTAGAATATGTAGTTTGGGGTAAAGAAGGTAGAATGTGTGGTTTGGGGTAAAGTAGGTAGAATGTGTGGTTTGGGGTAAAGTAGGTAGAATGTGTGGTTTGGGGTAAAGTAGGTAGAATGTGTGGTTTGGGGTAAAGAAGGTAGAATGTGTTGTTTGGGTAAAAAAGGTAGAATGTGTGGTTTGGGTAAAAAAGGTAGAATGTGTGGTTTGGGGTAAAGAAGGTAGAATGTGTGGTTTGGGTAAAAAAGGTAGAATGTGTGGTTTGGTGTAAAGTAGGTAGATTGTGTGGTTTGGGGTAAAGTAGGTAGAATGTGTGGTTTGGGTTAAAGTAGGTTGAATGTGTGGTTTGGGTTAAAGTAGGTAGAATGCATGGTTTGGGATAAAGTAGGTAGAATGTGTGGTTTGGGGTAAAGTAGGTAGAATGTGTGGTTTGGGTTAAAGTAGGTAGAATGCATGGTTTGGGATAAAGTAGGTAGAATGTGTGGTTTGGGGTAAAGTAGGATGGATGTGTGGTTTGGGATAAAGTAGGTAGGATGTGTGGTTTGGTGTAAAGTAGATAGAATGTGTGGTTTGGGGTAAAGTAGGTAGAATGTTTGGTTTGGGGTAAAGAAGGTAGAATGTGTGGTTTGTGGTCAAGTAGCACCATGTGTGGTTTGTGGATAAAGTAGGTAGAATGTGTAGTGTGGGGTAAAGAAGGTAGAATGTGTGGTCTGAGGTAAAGGAGAAAGAACGTGTGGTTTGGGGTAAAGTAGGTCAAATGTGTGGTCTGGGGTAAAGTAGGTAGAATGTTTGGTTTGGTGTAAAGTAGATAGAATGTGTGGTTTGGGGTAAAGTAGGTAGAATGTTTGGTTTGGGGTAAAGAAGGTAGAATGTGTGGTTTGTGGTCAAGTAGCACCATGTGTGGTTTGTGGATAAAGTAGGTAGAATGTGTAGTGTGGGGTAAAGAAGGTAGAATGTGTGGTCTGAGGTAAAGGAGAAAGAACGTGTGGTTTGGGGTAAAGTAGGTCAAATGTGTGGTCTGGGGTAAAGTAGGTAGAATGTTTGGTTTGTGGTCAAGTAGGAGGTAGAATGTGTGGTTTGTGGATAAAGTAGGTAGAATGTGTAGTTTGGTGTAAAGTAGGTAGAATGTTTGGTTTGGGGTAAAGTAGGTAGAATGTGTGGTTTGTGGTAAAGTAGGTAGAACGTGTGGTTTGGGGTAAAGTAGGTAGAATGTGTGGTTTGGGTAAAAAAGGTGGAATGTGTGGTTTGGGTAAAAACGGTAGAATGTGTGGTTTGGGGTAAAGTAGGTAGAATGTGTGGTTTGGGTTAAAGTAGGTAGAATGTGTGGTTTGGGGTAAAGTAGGTAGAATGTGTGGTTTGGGGTAAAGAAGGTAGAATGTGTGGTTTGGGTAAAAAAGGTAGAATGTGTGGTTTGGGTAAAAACGGTAGAATGTG
>NW_027256065.1:0-81009 GCF_045679555.1 Salvelinus alpinus
AGTAGTAACATAAAACACATGGATAAAATATAAAGACATAAGACAGCTGAACATTAAAGTAACGAACCACATGTTCACGTTGATCATGAGACTGGTAATGGAGATATACTAAGGGACGTTCTGGCCCTCTTATTTTCTCCATTGTGCTGACAGACTGACCAGACACATGGGCACCTAAAACAATTGGACACACTAGACTTATAGTCTACACATTCCACTAAAAGCACACATACCAGAGAAATATGCCTAAGGCAACTGGACACTAATGATAAGAAGAGACATAGAGTCTGCCAATTCCAATAAGGACATACCAGAGAACATGCTGGGGCATTGAATTAAATACAGGGTTGAGTCATAGGCCTAGAGTATAGAGGGACATATATTATTTTTAAGACAAGCATGGGTCTGGCCACTATTATAATTTAACTGAAAGCAGATAATGGGCGTTAGTAGGCGTGAACAAGCAGGAAGCCTGAACTAAAAAGATAAGGATGGCAGGAAGAATTAGGGGAAGTATGCTTATTTGCATATGGGGTGGACCCATATGCTATTTATGTATAAATGTTGGAACCGGGGTTGGGAAGCGGTGTGTGTTCCGCGGGGTGTGTTCCGCGGGGACATGCCAGTGGGCTGTACAGTTGTAATAAAGAGCATGTTTGATTTTAAAAGTTCTGGTAAGCGTTGTATTTGAAAAATGATTTTCCACGACATAATTGGCGAGCTGGTCCAGGAGCTGACAGGGACTGGAGACGTTCTTGGCTGATGACGGGTTCTTTGGACAATCTAAACAAACAGAGGTGGCCACCCAACTATATACGGTAAGCAAGTTCTTACAATAGTTGAAATGTTTGTGTGGATTGCTTCAGAGTCCTGTCTCAGCGGGAGGAATGTCATGTAGGTCTCTCTCTCAAATTTCCTAAAAAACGATAAAAACGAAAGAACTTTTGAATTCAAATAAATGTGCATGCATGTGTGAGTTTGGGTTTTGTATGAATGCGCATGTCTAGAGATTGAGTGAACTGGAACTGTGAACTTTGATTGTGTCGGGTGTTTGGCTGGGGGGAGCGGGCATTTGTTCTGGTTGGACTGCTCGAGACAGGTTCATGTGTCTGGTTTGATTGGGGGAGTTGTTCCGTCTGATTCTGCTTGGCCGGGTTCGACCGTATCAGGATCTGTTTTGGGATGTGCGTAAACACACCTCAGTCAACCTGAGCGGGCGACTCGTGTCGGGTGTGTGTGATTCGGACTGCCCCTCTCGTCGGACCATTCATTTTGAGCAGCCTTGTGTGGGCTGATCGGCGCAACTGTTTGTACTCTCTAGTTGAGCGGCTGGGCTCAGGCGCAGGGCTACAACAAGTAGCTTATACAGTCAAAGCATAAAACAGTAGGTTGTAGGAAAACGTTAGCCCGATTGTGCGGCGTTCAACTGCAAAAGTAGCTTATACAGTCAAAGCATAAAACAGTAGGTTGTAGGAAAACGTTAGCCCGATTGTGCGGCGTTCAACTGCAAAAGTAACTTATACGGTCAAAGCATAAATTGGTAGGTTGTAGGAAAACGTTGGCCCGATTGTGCGGCGTTCAACTGCAAAAGTAACTTATACGGTCAAAACATAAATCAGTAGTTAAATAAATATTCATAGTTTCCGCTCTGAAAGGAGGATTGTATGGGTGAAGTAGTAGGTGCAGGAAAAACGTTGGCCCGATTGTGCGGCGTTCAAATGCAAAAGAAATCCTGCGAATAAAAAACCGCTCTGTCTAGCTACCAGGGTTTGGTAATTCAGTAGGTCACGCCACAATACTACTCTAAGAATAGAAGAAAAGATAAGTATTGGGGGTTGAATAGGATATGAAGACAAGCTGATCCGATTAGACAGTAGTCTCGTCATATTGTAGAAGTCTAGGCTTATGTAGAAGGAAGTGAATTAAGTCAATAAAGAAAGACTGAGTTGTTTTGAGGTAAAAACAAAGGGATTGAATGAACGGATGAAACATAAAAGGATGAATGATAATGTTGTAAGAAATGAGTAGATCTGTGTAAAAATAGAAGATTAGGAAGGAAAGATGAGTTGTGTGTGTATGTAGGCAGAACGTCCAGGAGAGGGAGCGCGCAGCTCTCCTGTGACAGAGTAGAGTTGATGCTGTAGTATTCAGAAATAATGTATGTACTGTATAGAGTAGGCTTCGATAAAAGAAATTAAGTGATGTGACAAATGAATTATTAATTGGAAAGGAGATTGGCTCTAACTCGGAAAAATAGTAAATAAAAGGTGTAGAAATACATGGGAGTATTTAGGAAAAATAAATAAATAAATAGTCGCATGGGACCAAAATGTGAAGCTCGATTTGTAGGCGTTCTGATGTCAACATTCTATCATCAGAAAATACATTGCGATGAGGTTGTGTGTGTGGTTCCTCTAGTCCTCGCAGACGTGCGGGTGATTGGCAGAACTATTGACAAGATCTAAGAACCAATAAGAAAATAGCTCTCTGTTCTGGATATAGGTATATCGGGTAGTGTAATGTGACATTAGAACTTAGTGCGGTAGTAGGAAATGCCGCTATACAAGAGTTTATTTCCTTGTCAAAATAACAAACAACTAATTGGTTTGAGGTTAGTGAGAATGGAATTTTTTACTTGTCGGTGTATAGTCTCTGAGCGAACAATGAGTGTTTCATAGAGATTACAGTTTATATGTGGTCAAGAAGAAGTATTGGATCACGTTTGACATCTAGTAAAATAACGATGGAATTTTAATTGTTAGACATTCTATACCACAATTCTCTGGAACTGTTAAAGACGCTTTAGAATAAAATCTATGGATAAGTAAAATTATTGGTTTGCTGACTAAAAGGTAACGTTGTGAATATTAACAATATGTACACTTTCTTTTCCAGAAAGAATAAGGGAAAAAAAGGGTTTTTTAATCTTCTCTGGTCAACAATGTCATTGGAGACTGCATTACTGTGGAAAGCAGTTAATTAAAGTCAGCCGCTTTAAAAATAAAAATATCTGGATAAGGCTAAAACATGGAGTTCTGGATGAGTGAGTCCAGTCCCTTTGCGATTATTGGCTTATGATTTACTACTAAGTGCACCATGTACTGGGAATGAATATACATTAGTAGGTTTATTGGAAGGGTTTTTTCCAATTCAGTTTCAAATTGGGTATGCAAAAGGATGAACATGTTTTTGAAAAATGTATTTAAGTTGCTCCTAAAGAAAGGGGGAGTGGAAACATATTAATGGTCTCAAAATGCCCTGAATCCTAAGAATTTCTTGTGAAAGACTGATCACCTTTTACTAGAAATTGTTGGAACAGGTGGGATATACTTATAAAATGTTTAAGACACCAGACTCTATTCAAACTGTATAATTACTTTGAAAATCTATTATGTCCCTGGGAAAATTATGAAGAGTTGTACCCTTAAATTGAATAAGTTATTCGAATAGGTTTATTTTAATTTTTATTTTCGATATAACATGGGTTCATAGGTAAAACTATCAGTTCTTTGGGGTTATGGTCTTTGGGGGAATACACAAATGTGTTTTGTTTATTATGCATATAAAAAGTGTTGAAAGTTATTCTAAAAGGGTTTATTGGAGTGTGGGTTTCTGTAAGGGTTTTGTTGATAAAAACATCATCTATAATTCATCTGTGAGAACACTGGTGGAATAAGGGAGTTGTCATAAAAGGTGACGTCAGAATGCTTTAAGGCATGGGAGAGAATATCACCACAAGTGGGTGTGGAGCTCATACCCACCCTAATCGACTGAATAGTGAGGGACAACTGTGTCTGATGACCTGTGAACTGTATCAAATAATAGATATGTTGAAATGATATGGGCCAGGGTGAATTATGATTTAAAGGAATTGGGGTATTGAACTTTTATTACCAGGCCACTCATGAGAGAAAAACTGAGACAAAAGGGCTATTGGGAAATTAGATAATACTGGTAATAAAAGTGTTTAGTATAAATGTTAATTATTAAAGGGATGATGTGTATTGAATTGATAAGGTCAAATTTGAGTTAAAGTAAACACTGAGGATTGTTATCCTGAATATTGGGTTGGAAAATGTATTAAAAAAATTTCAATATAACTGTTTAGTTATTTGGATATAGAACTGTTTAACGTTAATAGGCTTAGGGAAGCTCTGGAAACTAATCCTGAGACAAGGAGGTTGACAGAACTTACAGAATTTTAGATTAAAGGTTTTTTGTTTCTTTCGTTTTATAATGTCATTGGAATTGGGATGATAAAATGTAATGTTCAATTGAATAAATAGGTAGTCTGTTGTGCGAAGATACCCATGAATGAAGAAGAAAGAGACCAACAATAACATTGGCATAGAATGAAACGGATGGACGTTTTCCATTACATTACAAATAGTGGTAATATTGCAAATGTGCAATTATTATTATTATTATTTTTTTTTTATTATTATTTTTTTTTTATTTTAATTTCTCTTTTTCTCGTTTGGTCAATTTATTTTTGTTTTGAGGAACATAAGGTTGTGTATATGTTCCTGAGGAGGGACTGATATAAATGATATATAAATTGACTTAAGGATGTTTTAAGTATGTATCAAACAATGGCAGTTATGGGTTAGGGGACTTATAAATGAAGGTAATGGTAGTAAAGGGGTGTTATTTCTAGAAATATGTATAAAAATAGAGATAATTCACAGAAAAGGAAAGATAGCTGGCTGTGTAAAATATAGGGACAATTCTAAAAGTAAATAGAACAATTCACATATCTAAAGATATGGTAAAAAGAATAAGTGGTGGCATTTTGAACATTAGAGCAAAAGTTTAAGAAACTTATGACATAGTTTTGTTAGGATTGGATATTAATCCAACTGGAAAACGCTTGAATGATTACATGTTATTTTACAGCAGTTGCTGTGGGGACAATCATTTGACTATCATTATGAATATTTCTGTGGCAGGAGGCCAGGTATTTGAGGCAGAATGGTTACATAGGGCTGTTATTAAAAATTAAGATTTAGTGATCTTGCTAATGTTGTCAGGAAATAACCCATGTGTTAGTGTGTATGTCCTCAGGAAAAAACAGCCAGAAATGGAAGGGCTTGGGCTGCATTCTGGAGACTGAGTGTACATCAAGATACACCAGGCTGGTGGTATACTTCTTACAACACTGCAGTGGTAAAGTTCTTCATGTTTCTCTTTGGTGGGTACATAAGTCTCACGAGAAGTGAGGTCCAGCTGAATAAAGGGTGAGCTTGAAAACACCATGACAGAGGACGTGGAATCAGAGAGAGAGAGAGAGAGACTAGATTCCACTATAGACATACTGGGTTGAGTTTGAGGCTACTTGTTTTATTTTTAATACATCATGTGAAAGAGAATGGATAATAGGATATTATACTCTAAACAAACATGTTAAAGGGATTGATATGAAAGCATATACAGTGTTGAATTAATTCAAGAAGAGAGAATGTTAATTGTAGGTTATGCACATGATTATCAGTTGAAATGGAGTAGATGGGAAACTAAGTAAAAATGACATGATTTGGGAACACCTCTCAGAACCTGTGGCCGAAAGGGGAAGACTGGGTGGAAGCATGAGGAAGCTTTTTAGGGCTTTTATTTTTGTGGAGTCCAGCAGAAAAGTATCCTGGAGGCATAGAGTCAGGTAAAGAGAGAGTGGGAATTGTCATGGTCTCAGATTTCAGTTTGCATGAATATATTTATGCATAACACATAACATTGACAATGCTGTTATGTTTTGTCTGTTGTTTTCCAAGTCTTATGTTTAGGAAACCAGAAGGAGAGGGGTTCGCCAGCTTCAGCTGGAATGTCTGTTTGTTGTGTGATGAGTGATGGAAGTAAGAGGATGTATGGTGCAATCTTAGAACAGAGGCCATAAGTCTCTAAGTATGAATGCTTCACAGAAAGTAGGCAGAAACCTGAACCAGGATGAGAGGTTCTGCGTCTGATGATCCAAAGGGGACCAGAAGGACCTCTCTCAGTGGTACCAGGAGATCTAGTCCATGTTGGAGGGATCCGGAGGAAGTGGGATCAACCGAGGAGAGATGGACCCTATGAGGTGGCCAAAGCAACAAGAACGGCCGTCCAAGTGAAAAGAAGCCAGACGTGGTACCATCTGAACCACTGCAGCTGAGTCCCAACAGAGAGAAGGATACAACCACATAGAGATGAGGACACTGAGGATGCTGATTCACCAGGAGGGAGCCTGGAGGGAGCAGGAGCAGCGGAAACGATTGAGATGCCAGGGAGGAGCCAAGAAAACAGTAAATCAAGTGAAAGCCAAA
Source organism: Salvelinus alpinus (assembly GCF_045679555.1). Lineage (NCBI taxonomy): Eukaryota > Metazoa > Chordata > Actinopteri > Salmoniformes > Salmonidae > Salvelinus > Salvelinus alpinus. Next base: position 6,297 of record NW_027256065.1, read on the forward strand.
ATATGACACGTGCACCGACTAATGCACCCAGAAGAGGAGGAGAGGCCTCACAAGGAACAGAATAAGAACGTTTCTTTCCTAAAATTGAAACCCTTCCAGATGGAAGCTAAGTCTGGCCTGAGGAGGGAGCTTCAGGTGAAGAAAGAGGAGGAAAAGTCCCGCAAGCTGAAGAAAATGGGGATTACCCCACAATTGACTTTTAAACTTTTGAATGGCCTCCTTTACAGACAATTGATGTTAGAACAACAAAAGAATAATGACATTGACATAACAGAAGCAACAGTGAATGCTAGTATAGAAACAACAGACTAATGCACAATCAAGATGTATGGTGGGAGCAGGAAGAGAAGAATGGAATCAGCCGAACAATCCAAAAAGACTGACAAGGTTAGAATCTATGTTCCACCTCAATGTATAACAGAAGCAGGAGAACTGAAGTCTATCTCAATCATAAGGATCAAACCCTTATCGGAGATTGCACTCTGTGGATGGACACATCACCAAACAAAGGGAGAAGTCGTTTGGGACCCGAAAGGATGTGACCTGACATGAATCAAAGAAAAAGACGAGTAGGTGCTCATCATGAACAAGATTGAACCAGTGGAAGGTGAAGACCTACCCCTGCACCTGAACAGGAAGAACCTGTGACAACAACAAGGGTGGCGGCTGCTGTGACGACCACAGTAGTTACCACTAGATGACATCGACTGCCCTTACCAAGCAGACCACCGTGCCAACAAAGCAACCTGAGACATCAGTCAGGAGAGTTTTTTACTGACATTTGGAACTTTCTGATAAACTCTAATGATCTACCTCAAGATAAGAACATTGAAAAAGCGACAGAATTAGATATATTAGAACCACTCAAGGACAGCACACGAGAAGAAGTAGTGAAGAACGAGTGGTACAAATGGGTTAAGTCTATGGCAAACAAACACAGAATGGACAATTGTATTTTGTGTAGAAAATCACCTTTGTCTGATCTTTTAATAGTCTCTGAACCAGCATCATTTAAAAACTGTGTAAGTTGGAAAAATGACCATTGTACCAATAGAAAGTATTCTATTTCCTTGTGTGACATTGAATGTAGGATTGCTCAAGGGAGCACTAGAGGCAGAGCCATGTTAAACGAGACTAAGTTGGGAGACAATGATTGTGCTGCCTATGAAATTAGAACTGAATTAAATGGACCCTAGTTAGACAGAAGTACTGTGGTTAAAGGAAAATACGAATGTTTTTACAGACACCACACTGAAGGAATTGATGTAGGAAACACCACTGTAGAATGTGATACTATTTGGGTGCTAGAGAATGCGGGAGTTCGTAAAAGTAATGATAAAGGATTGATTATGAATAGAAAAGGGTTGTGTAGTTACATAACTCAGGTTGCGCCATCTCTTACTATGTTGAAAAATCAAGACAGAGGTATTGCTGATAGTTTCTGGATGTGTGGGAAAAAAAAAAAGAAAAAAAAAACTAACTGTTGAATGTATTGCCTGATGGATGGATTGGTCCTTGTGCTTTAGTTAGAGCAATTAAATAGGTTACTATTATTGAATCACTCCATGATGACTATGTTAAACCTAGAGTTAAAATGGCTTATGATAAGGATCCTGAGGTATACCTTAATGCAATTGGACTGCTTAGAGGTCTACCTAGGGATTTCAAGGCCAGAGATGAGGTTAAATCAGGATTTGAATCTATATTTTTGTGGATAACACCAAATATGAACTTAGAATGGATTAATTATATTTTTATACCAAATTTGATATTTTACTCTTATGAATATTGGAGATGTTTGGTCTAGTTGGTTTTCTTTAATGTTTCTGATTGGATCTTTTACTCCTATTTCACATTGGAGATGTTTGGTCTAGTTGGTTTATATGCTTCACTTTGTTTTAATTTTTTGTATTTTCTTGTTTATCATAGGTATTTTAATTTACTATCCCAAAGTCTTATTTGTATCATTTATGTGGCTAAATAGCCCCAGAGGGGGGATTGTAGTAGTAACATAAAACACATGGATAAAATATAAAGACATAAGACAGCTGAACATTAAAGTAACGAACCACATGTTCACGTTGATCATGAGACTGGTAATGGAGATATACTAAGGGACGTTCTGGCCCTCTTATTTTCTCCATTGTGCTGACAGACTGACCAGACACATGGGCACCTAAAACAATTGGACACACTAGACTTATAGTCTACACATTCCACTAAAAGCACACATACCAGAGAAATATGCCTAAGGCAACTGGACACTAATGATAAGAAGAGACATAGAGTCTGCCAATTCCAATAAGGACATACCAGAGAACATGCTGGGGCATTGAATTAAATACAGGGTTGAGTCATAGGCCTAGAGTATAGAGGGACATATATTATTTTTAAGACAAGCATGGGTCTGGCCACTATTATAATTTAACTGAAAGCAGATAATGGGCGTTAGTAGGCGTGAACAAGCAGGAAGCCTGAACTAAAAAGATAAGGATGGCAGGAAGAATTAGGGGAAGTATGCTTATTTGCATATGGGGTGGACCCATATGCTATTTATGTATAAATGTTGGAACCAGTGTGTGTTCCGCGGGGTGTGTTCCGCGGGGACATGCCAGTGGGCTGTACAGTTGTAATAAAGAGCATGTTTGATTTTAAAAGTTCTGGTAAGCGTTGTATTTGAAAATGATTTTCCACGACAGGTGCGTCAGGGTGCGTCGTTAGGGTTCGTCAGGGTGCGTCGTGCGTTGTTAGGGTGCGTCAGGGTGCGTCGTTAGGGTGTGTCAGGGTGCGTCGTTAGGGTGCGTTAGGGTGCGTTAGGGTGCGATAGGGTGCGTCGTTAGGGTGCGTCGTTAGGGTGCGATAGGTTGCGTCGTTAGGTTGCGTCGTTAGGGTTCGTCAGGGTGCGTTGTGTCGTCAGGGTGCGTTGTTAGGGTGCGTCGTTAGGGTGCGTCGTTAGGGTGCGTTGTGTCGTCAGGGTGCGTTGTTAGGGTTCGTCAGGGTGCGTCGTTAGGGTGTGTCAGGGTGCGTCGTTATGGTGCGTCAGGGTGCGTCGTTAGGGTGCGGCAGGGTGCGTCGTTAGGGTTCGTCAGGGTGCGTCGTTAGGGTGCGTCAGGGTGCGTCGTTAGGGTGCGTCAGGGTGCGTCCTGTCGTTAGGGTGCGTTGTTAGGGTGCGTCAGGGTGCGTCGTTAGGGTGCGTCAGGATGCGTCCTGTCGTTAGGGTGCGTTGTTAGGGTGCGTCAGGGTGCGTCGTTAGGGTGTGTCAGGGTGCGTCGTTAGGGTGCGTTAGGGTGCGATAGGGTGCGTCGTTAGGGTGCGTCGTTAGGGTGCGATAGGTTGCGTCGTTAGGGTGCGTCGTTAGGGTTCGTCAGGGTGCGTTGTGTCGTCAGGGTGCGTTGTTAGGGTGCGTCGTTAGGGTGCGTCGTTAGGGTGTGTCAGGGTGCGTCGTTATGGTGCGTCAGGGTGCGTCGTTAGGGTGCGGCAGGGTGCGTTGTGTCGTCAGGGTGCGTTGTTAGGGTGCGTCAGGGTGCGTTGTTAGGGTGCGTCAGGGTGCGTCGTTAAGGTTCGTCAGGGTGCGTCGTTAGGGTTCGTCAGGGTGCGTCGTTAGGGTGCGTCAGGGTGCGTCGTTAGGGTGCGTCAGGGTGCGTCGTTAGGGTTCGTCAGGGTGCGTTGTGTCGTCAGGGTGCGTTGTTAGGGTTCGTCAGGGTGCGTCGTTAGGGTGTGTCAGGGTGCGTCGTTATGGTGCGTCAGGGTGCGTCGTTAGGGTGCGGCAGGGTGCGTTGTGTCGTCAGGGTGCGTTGTTAGGGTGCGTCAGGGTGCGTCGTTAGGGTGCGTCAGGGTGCGTCGTTAAGGTTCGTCAGGGTGCGTCGTTAGGGTTCGTCAGGGTGCGTCGTTAGGGTTCGTCAGGGTGCGTCGTTAGGGTGCGTCAGGGTGCGTCGTTAGGGTTCGTCAGGGTGCGTTGTGTCGTCAGGGGTGTTCGTTCAGGGTGCGTCGTTAGGGTTCGTCAGGGTGCGTCGTTAAGGTTCTTCAGGGTGCGTCGTTAGGGTTCGTCAGGGTGCGTCGTTAGGGTGCGTCAGGGTGCGTCGTTAGGGTGCGTCAGGGTGCGTCGTTAGGGTTCGTCAGGGTGCGTCGTGTCGTCAGGGTGCGTTGTTAAGGTGTGTCAGGGTGCGTCGTTAGGGTGCGATAGGGTGCGTCGTTAGGGTTCGTCAGGGTGCGTTGTGTCGTCAGGGTGCGTTGTTAGGGTGAGTCAGGTTGCGTCGTTAGGGTGCGTCAGGGTGCGTCGTTAAGGTTCGTCAGGGTGCGTCGTTAGGGTTCGTCAGGGTGCGTCGTTAGGGTGCGTCAGGGTGCGTCAGGGTGCGTCAGGGTGCGTCAGGGTGCGTCCTGTCGTTAGGGTGCGTTGTTAGGGTGCGTCAGGGTGCGTCCTGTCGTTAGGGTGCGTCGTTAGGGTTCGTCAGGGTGCGTCGTTAGGGTGCGTCAGGGTGCGTCGTTAGGGTGCGTCAGGGTGAGTCGTTAGGGTTCGTCAGGGTGCGTTGTGTCGTCAGGGTGCGTCGTCAGGGTGCGTTGTTAGGGTCGTCAGGGTGCGTTGTTAGGGTGCGTCAGGGTGCGTCGTTAGGGTGCGTTGTTAGGGTGCGTCAGGGTGCGTCGTTAGGGTGCGTCAGGGTGCGTCCTGTCGTTAGGGTGCGTTGTTAGGGTGCGTCAGGGTGCGTCGTTAGGGTGTGTCAGGGTGCGTCGTTAGGGTGCGTTAGGGTGCGATAGGGTGCGTCGTTAGGGTGCGTCGTTAGGGTGCGATAGGTTGCGTCGTTAGGGTGCGTCGTTAGGGTTCGTCAGGGTGCGTTGTGTCGTCAGGGTGCGTTGTTAGGGTGCGTCGTTAGGGTGCGTCGTTAGGGTGCGTTGTGTCGTCAGGGTGCGTTGTTAGGGTTCGTCAGGGTGCGTCGTTAGGGTGTGTCAGGGTGCGTCGTTATGGTGCGTCAGGGTGCGTCGTTAGGGTGCGGCAGGGTGCGTTGTGTCGTCAGGGTGCGTTGTTAGGGTGCGTCAGGGTGCGTCGTTAGGGTGCGTCAGGGTGCGTCGTTAAGGTTCGTCAGGGTGCGTCGTTAGGGTTCGTCAGGGTGCGTCGTTAGGGTGCGTCAGGGTGCGTCGTTAGGGTGCGTCAGGGTGCGTCGTTAGGGTTCGTCAGGGTGCGTTGTGTCGTCAGGGTGCGTTGTTAAGGTGTGTCAGGGTGCGTCGTTAGGGTGCGATAGGGTGCGTCGTTAGGGTTCGTCAGGGTGCGTTGTGTCGTCAGGGTGCGTTGTTAGGGTTCAGGGTGTCGTCAGGGTGCGTCGTTAAGGTTCGTCACGGTGCGTCGTTAGGGTTCGTCAGGGTGCGTCGTTAGGGTGCGTCAGGGTGCGTCAGGGTGCGTCAGGGTGCGTCCTGTCGTTAGGGTGCGTTGTTAGGGTGCGTCAGGGTGCGTCGTTAGGGTGCGTCAGGGTGCGTCCTGTCGTTAGGGTGCGTCGTTAGGGTTCGTCAGAGTGCATCGTTAGGGTACGTCAGGGTGCGTCGTTAGGGTGCGTCAGGGTGCGTCGTTAGGGTTCGTCAGGGTGCGTTGTGTCGTCAGGGTGCGTCGTTAGGGTGCGTCAGGGTGCGTCCTGTCGTTAGGGTGCGTTGTTAGGGTGCGTCAGGGTGCGTCGTTAGGGTGCGTCAGGGTGCGTCCTGTCGTTAGGGTGCGTCGTTAGGGTTCGTCAGGGTGCGTTGTGTCGTCAGGGTGCGTTGTTAGGGTGCGTCGTTAGGGTGCGTCGTTAGGGTGCGTTGTGTCGTCAGGGTGCGTTGTTAGGGTTCGTCAGGGTGCGTCGTTAGGGTGTGTCAGGGTGCGTCGTTATGGTGCGTCAGGGTGCGTCGTTAGGGTGCGGCAGAGTGCGTTGTGTCGTCAGGGTGCGTTGTTAGGGTGCGTCAGGGTGCGTCGTTAGGGTGCGTCAGGGTGCGTCGTTAAGGTTCGTCAGGGTGCGTCGTTAGGGTTCGTCAGGGTGCGTCGTTAGGGTGCGTCAGGGTGCGTCGTTAGGGTGCGTCAGGGTGCGTCGTTAGGGTTCGTCAGGGTGCGTTGTGTCGTCAGGGTGCGTTGTTAAGGTGTGTCAGGGTGCGTCGTTAGGGTGCGATAGGGTGCGTCGTTAGGGTTCGTCAGGGTGCGTTGTGTCGTCAGGGTGCGTTGTTAGGGTGAGTCAGGTTGCGTCGTTAGGGTGCGTCAGGGTGCGTCGTTAAGGTTCGTCAGGGTGCGTCGTTAGGGTTCGTCAGGGTGCGTCGTTAGGGTGCGTCAGGGTGCGTCAGGGTGCGTCAGGGTGCGTCCTGTCGTTAGGGTGCGTTGTTAGGGTGCGTCAGGGTGCGTCGTTAGGGTGCGTCAGGGTGCGTCCTGTCGTTAGGGTGCGTCGTTAGGGTTCGTCAGAGTGCGTCGTTAGGGTACGTCAGGGTGCGTCGTTAGGGTGCGTCAGGGTGCGTCGTTAGGGTTCGTCAGGGTGCGTTGTGTCGTCAGGGTGCGTCGTTAGGGTGCGTCAGGGTGCGTCCTGTCGTTAGGGTGCGTTGTTAGGGTGCGTCAGGGTGCGTCGTTAGGGTGCGTCAGGGTGCGTCCTGTCGTTAGGGTGCGTCGTTAGGGTTCGTCAGAGTGCGTCGTTAGGGTGCGTCAGGGTGCGTCGTTAGGGTGCGTCAGGGTGCGTCGTTAGGGTTCGTCAGGGTGCGTTGTGTCGTCAGGGTGCGTTGTTAAGGTGTGTCAGGGTGCGTCGTTAGGGTGCGATAGGGTGCGTCGTTAGGGTTCGTCAGGGTGTGTTGTGTCGTCAGGGTGCGTTGTTAGGGTGAGTCAGGTTGCGTCGTTAGGGTGCGTCAGGGTGCGTCGTTAAGGTTCGTCAGGGTGCGTCGTTAGGGTTCGTCAGGGTGCGTCGTTAGGGTGCGTCAGGGTGCGTCAGGGTGCTTCAGGGTGCGTCCTGTCGTTAGGGTGCGTTGTTAGGGTGCGTCAGGGTGCGTCGTTAGGGTGCGTCAGGGTGCGTCCTGTCGTTAGGGTGCGTCGTTAGGGTTCGTCAGAGTGCGTCGTTAGGGTGCGTCAGGGTGCGTCGTTAGGGTGCGTCAGGGTGCGTCGTTAGGGTTCGTCAGGGTGCGTTGTGTCGTCAGGGTGCGTCGTTAGGGTGCGTCAGGGTGCGTCCTGTCGTTAGGGTGCGTTGTTAGGGTGCGTCAGGGTGCGTCGTTAGGGTGCGTCAGGGTGCGTCCTGTCGTTAGGGTGCGTCGTTAGGGTTCGTCAGAGTGCGTCGTTAGGGTGCGTCAGGGTGCGTCGTTAGGGTGCGTCAGGGTGCGTCGTTAGGGTTCGTCAGGGTGCGTTGTGTCGTCAGGGTGCGTTGTTAGGGTGTGTCAGGGTGCGTCCTGTCGTTAGGGTGCGTTGTTAGGGTGCGTCAGGGTGCGTCGTTAGAGTGCGTCAGGGTGCGTCCTGTCGTTAGGGTGCGTCGTTAGGGTTCGTCAGGGTGCGTCGTTAGGGTGCGTCAGGGTGCGTCGTTAGGGTGCGTCAGGGTGCGTCGTTAGGGTTCGTCAGGGTGCGTTGTGTCGTCAGGGTGCGTTGTTAGGGTGTGTCAGGGTGCTTCGTTGGGGTGCGTCAGGGTGCGTCGTTAGGGTGCGTCAGGGTGCGTCGTTAGGGTGCGTCAGGGTGCGTCGTTAGGGTTCGTCAGGGTGCGTCCTGTCGTTAGGGTGCGTTGTTAGGGTGCGTCAGGGTGCGATAGGGTGCGTCGTTAGGGTGCGTCGTTAGGGTGCGTTGTGTCGTCAGGGTGCGTTGTTAGGGTTCGTCAGGGTGCGTCGTTAGGGTGCGTCAGGGTGCGTCGTTAACCTGTTTGGGCTATAGATGGCGCCAAGATCCAAGATGGCGTAGCAGTCGGACGAGTCTTTGTTTTGTCCTGTCCCGTGTAAATAGTCTTCGTATTTTTCGTATACATTTCGTATATATTTTAATTTCACTTTCCATCTAGGAACTGAATATACATTCCTACATTCCGCCTCACCCAATGTGGTACGGACCTGCTATTTTTTTATACTTTAGAACCGTAACCCCAATCAGAAGCTAGCCAGATAACTAGCTACTAGCTAGTAGTCAGTTAGCCACTGCTGCGGTCTTCACCCTCAACTCGGACACAGCCAGCTTCAATACCGGGCCAATACCTGCCAGTCTGCAAGCGCGATATCAACCCAGAGCATATAGGACTGCTTTTTCTCTACCACATCACCGGATTCCTGACGCAAGCTCTGGACAATTACACCGTATCATCACAGCTAGCTAGCTGCAACCGAGTGGCTACTACTGGCTAACACCTCTGTCCCGAAGCAAGCACCAGTTAGCCTTGAGCTAGCCTCGAGCTAGGCCCATCTGCCGGCTAGCTGAAGAGGTCTACCAGCGAATTCTTGGGCTACAATACCAGCTACAAGCTAATTTAGCCATTTTTTTGCCGCTGTTAGTAGCTTTTACCTTCTGCACAGACACCAGCCCTGTTATTAGCCTGGATATTACTCACCAATTTACCAGCATCGGACTGTCTCTCGACAAAAACACCGGATTCCTGCCGTAATCCCTGAGCCACTGCTTCTGATCCTCACAGCTAGCTTGCGGCTAGCGCAGCTAGCGCCACTGCCACGAAGCTAGCACCAGTTAGCAAACACAATTCTACAATTCACAACCTCTCTTTCGCCATCGCCATCTGGCTTGGATTCTCTGTCGACACGACCACGTCTGAGCAGACCCCCTCCGTCTGAGCAGACCACCCCCCGGGCTACTAACTTTAAACGCCGCGTGCTAGCTTAGTGGAGGCCTCCCTGCTCCATCTACGGCTGCCCCCTGGACACTATGATCACTTGGCTACATAGCTGATGCATGCTTGACGGTCCATTAATTCACGGTACTCCATTCTGTTTATTTGTGTTTTATCTGTCGGCTCTGTGCTTTAACTCAGGATCTGTGTGTAGTTAATCCGACCCTCTCTGCCTAGTCGTCGCCATTTTTACCTGTTGTTGCTGTGTTAGACTAGCACCCTGTTATTGCTGCTGTTATCTTACCTGTTGTTTTAGCTAGCTCTCCCAATCAAGACCTGCAATCACTTTATGCCTTATTGTATGTCTCTCTCAAATATCAATATGCCTTGCATACTGTTGTTCAGGCTAGTTATCATTATCATTGTTTTGGTTTGCAATGGACCCTGTAGTTCCACTCTCCGTACCTCTGATACCTCCTTGGTCCCACCCCCCACACATGCGGTGACCTCACCCATTGAGACCAGCATGTCCAGAGATACAACCTCTCTTATCATCACCCAGTGCCTGGGATTGCCTCCGCTGTACCCACGCCCCACCATACCCCTGTCTGCACATTATGCCCAGAATCTATTCTACCACGCCCATAAATCTGCTCCTTTTATTCTTTGTCCCCAACGCTCTAGGCGACCAGTTTTGATAGCCTTTAGCCGCACCCTCATCCTACTACTCCTCTGTTCCTCGGGTGATGTGGAGGTAAACCCAGGCCCTGCATGTCCCCAGTCACCCTCATTTGTTGACTTCTGTGATCGAAAAAGCCTTGGCCTCATGCATGTCAACATCAGAAGCCTCCTCCCTAAGTTTGCCTTACTCACCGCTTTAGCACACTCTGCCAACCCTGATGTCCTTGCCGTGTCCGAATCCTGGCTTAGGAAGGCCACCAAAAATTCTGAGATTTCCATACCCAACTATAACACTTTCCGTCAAGATAGAACTGCCAAAGGGGGAGGAGTTGCAATCTACTGCAGAGATAGCCTGCAAAGTTCTGTCATACTTTCCAGGTCTATGCCCAAACAGTTCGAACTTCTAATTTTAAAAATTAATCTCTCCAGAAATAAGTCTCTCACTGTTGCCGCCTGCTACCGACCCCCCTCAGCTCCCAGCTGTGCCCTGGACACCATCTGTGAATTGATCGCTCCCCATCTAGCTTCAGAGTTTGTTCTGTTAGGTGACCTAAACTGGGATATGCTTAACACCCCGGCAGTCCTACAATCCAAGCTTGATGCCCTCAATCTCACACAAATCATCAAGGAACCCACCAGGTACAACCCTAAATCCGTAAACATGGGCACCCTAATAGACATTATCCTGACCAACCTGCCCTCCAAATACACCTCTGCTGTCTTCAATCAAGATCTCAGCGATCACTGCCTCATTGCCTGTATCCGCCACGGGTCCGCGGTCAAACGACCACCCCTCATCACTGTCAAACGCTCCCTAAAACACTTCTGCGAGCAGGCCTTTCTAATCGACCTGGCCCGGGTACCCTGGAAGGATATTGACCTCATCCCGTCAGTTGAGGATGCCTGGTCATTCTTTAAATGTTACTTCCTCACCATATTAGACAAGCATGCTCCGTTCAAAAAATGCAGAACCAAGAACAGATATAGCCCTTGGTTCACTCCAGACCTGACTGCCCTCGACCAGCACAAAAACATCCTGTGGCGAACTGCAATAGCATCGAAGAGCCCCCGCGATATGCAACTGTTCAGGGAAGTCAGGAACCAATACACGCAGTCAGTCAGGAAAGCAAAGGCCAGCTTTTTCAAGCAGAAATTTGCATCCTGTAGCTCTAACTCCAAAAAGTTCTGGGATACTGTAAAGTCCATGGAGAACAAGAGCACCTCCTCCCAGCTGCCCACTGCACTGAGGCTAGGTAACACGGTCACCACCGATAAATCCGTGATAATCGAAGACTTCAACAAGCATTTCTCAATGGCTGGCCATGCCTTCCTCCTGGCGACTCCAACCTTGGCCAACAGCCCCGCCCCCCCCGCTGCTACTCGCCCAAGCCTCCCCAGCTTCTCCTTTACCCAAATCCAGATAGCAGATGTTCTGAAAGAGCTGGAAAACCTGGACCCATACAAATCAGCTGGGCTTGACAATCTGGACCCCTATTTCTGAAACTGTCCGCCGCCATTGTCGCACCCCCTATCACCAGCCTGTTCAACCTCTCCTTCGTATCATCTGAGATCCCCAAGGATTGGAAAGCTGCCGCGGTCATCCCCCTCTTCAAAGGGGGAGACACCCTGGACCCAAACTGTTACAGACCTATATCCATCCTGCCCTGCCTATCTAAGGTCTTCGAAAGCCAAGTCAACAAACAGATCACTGACCATCTCGAATCCCACCGTACCTTCTCCGCTGTGCAATCCGGTTTCCGAGCCGGTCATGGGTGCACCTCAGCCACGCTCAAGGTACTAAACGATATCATAACCGCCATCGATAAAAGACATTACTGTGCAGCCGTCTTCATCGACCTGGCCAAGGCTTTCGACTCTGTCAATCACCATATTCTTATCGGCAGACTCAGTAGCCTCGGTTTTTCTAATGACTGCCTTGCCTGGTTCACCAACTACTTTGCAGACAGAGTTCAGTGTGTCAAATCGGAGGGCATGTTGTCCGGTCCTCTGGCAGTCTCTATGGGGGTACCACAGGGTTCAATTCTCGGGCCGACTCTTTTCTCTGTATACATCAATGATGTTGCTCTTGCTGCGGGCGATTCCCTGATCCACCTCTACGCAGACGACACCATTCTATATACTTCCGGCCCTTCCTTGGACACTGTGCTATCTAACCTCCAAACGAGCTTCAATGCCATACAACACTCCTTCCGTGGCCTCCAACTGCTCTTAAACGCTAGTAAAACCAAATGCATGCTTTTCAACCGTTCGCTGCCTGCACCCGCACGCCCGACTAGCATCACCACCCTGGACGGTTCCGACCTAGAATATGTGGACATCTATAAGTACCTAGGTGTCTGGCTAGACTGCAAACTCTCCTTCCAGACTCATATCAAACATCTCCAATCCAAAATCAAAGCAAGAATCGGCTTTCTATTCCGCAACAAAGCCTCCTTCACTCACGCCGCCAAACTTACCCTAGTAAAACTGACTATCCTACCGATCCTCGACTTCGGCGATGTCATCTACAAAATAGCTTCCAATACTCTACTCAGCAAACTGGATGCAGTTTATCACAGTGCCATTCGTTTTGTTACTAAAGCACCTTATATGACCCACCACTGCGACCTGTATGCCCTAGTCGGCTGGCCCTCGCTACATGTTCGTCGTCAGACCCACTGGCTCCAGGTCATCTACAAGGCTATGCTAGGTAAAGTGCCGCCTTATCTCAGTTCACTGGTCACGATGGCTACACCCACCCGCAACACGCGCTCCAGCAGGTGTATCTCACTGATCATCCCTAAAGCCAAAACCTCATTTGGACGCCTTTCCTTCCAGTTCTCTGCTGCCTGCGACTGGAACGAATTGCAAAAATCTCTGAAGTTGGAGACTTTTATCTCCCTCAACAACTTTAAAAATCTGCTATCCGAGCAGCTAACCGATCGCTGCAGCTGTACATAGTCCATCTGTAAACTACCCACCCAATTTACCTACCTCACCCCCCATACTGCTTTTATTTATTTACTTTTCTGCTCTTTTGCACACCAGTATCTCTTCTTGCACATGATCATCTGATGATTTATCACTCCAGTGTTAATCTGCTAAATTGTAATTATTCGATTTATTGCCTAGATATACTAAGGGACGTTCTGGCCCTCTTATTTTCTCCATTGTGCTGACAGACTGACCAGACACATGGGCACCTAAAACAATTGGACACACTAGACTTATAGTCTACACATTCCACTAAAAGCACACATACCAGAGAAATATGCCTAAGGCAACTGGACACTAATGATAAGAAGAGACATAGAGTCTGCCAATTCCAATAAGGACATACCAGAGAACATGCTGGGGCATTGAATTAAATACAGGGTTGAGTCATAGGCCTAGAGTATAGAGGGACATATATTATTTTTAAGACAAGCATGGGTCTGGCCACTATTATAATTTAACTGAAAGCAGATAATGGGCGTTAGTAGGCGTGAACAAGCAGGAAGCCTGAACTAAAAAGATAAGGATGGCAGGAAGAATTAGGGGAAGTATGCTTATTTGCATATGGGGTGGACCCATATGCTATCTTATGTATAAATGTTGGAACCAGTGTGTGTTCCGCGGGGTGTGTTCCGCGGGGACATGCCAGTGGGCTGTACAGTTGTAATAAAGAGCATGTTTGATTTTAAAAGTTCTGGTAAGCGTTGTATTTGAAAATGATTTTCCACGACAGGTGCGTCAGGGTGCGTCGTTAGGGTTCGTCAGGGTGCGTCGTGCGTTGTTAGGGTGCGTCAGGGTGCGTCGTTAGGGTGTGTCAGGGTGCGTCGTTAGGGTGCGTTAGGGTGCGTTAGGGTGCGATAGGGTGCGTCGTTAGGGTGCGTCGTTAGGGTGCGATAGGTTGCGTCGTTAGGGTGCGTCGTTAGGGTTCGTCAGGGTGCGTTGTGTCGTCAGGGTGCGTTGTTAGGGTGCGTCGTTAGGGTGCGTCGTTAGGGTGCGTTGTGTCGTCAGGGTGCGTTGTTAGGGTTCGTCAGGGTGGCGTTGTGTGTCAGGGTGCGTCGTTAGGGTTCGTCAGGGTGCGTCGTTAGGGTGCGTCAGGGTGCGTCGTTAGGGTTCGTCAGGGTGCGTCGTTAGGGTGCGTCAGGGTGCGTCAGGGTGCGTCAGGGTGCGTCCTGTCGTTAGGGTGCGTTGTTAGGGTGCGTCAGGGTGCGTCGTTAGGGTGCGTCAGGGTGCGTCCTGTCGTTAGGGTGCGTCGTTAGGGTTCGTCAGAGTGCGTCGTTAGGGTGCGTCAGGGTGCGTCGTTAGGGTGCGTCAGGGTGCGTCGTTAGGGTTCGTCAGGGTGCGTTGTGTCGTCAGGGTGCGTTGTTAGGGTGCGTCGTTAGGGTGCGTCGTTAGGGTGCGTTGTGTCGTCAGGGTGCGTTGTTAGGGTTCGTCAGGGTGCGTCGTTAGGGTGTGTCAGGGTGCGTCGTTATGGTGCGTCAGGGTGCGTCGTTAGGGTGCGGCAGGGTGCGTTGTGTCGTCAGGGTGCGTTGTTAGTGTGCGTCAGGGTGCGTCGTTAGGGTGCGTCAGGGTGCGTCGTTAAGGTTCGTCAGGGTGCGTCGTTAGGGTTCGTCAGGGTGCGTCGTTAGGGTGCGTCAGGGTGCGTCGTTAGGGTGCGTCAGGGTGCGTCGTTAGGGTTCGTCAGGGTGCGTTGTGTCGTCAGGGTGCGTTGTTAAGGTGTGTCAGGGTGCGTCGTTAGGGTGCGATAGGGTGCGTCGTTAGGGTTCGTCAGGGTGCGTTGTGTCGTCAGGGTGCGTTGTTAGGGTGAGTCAGGTTGCGTCGTTAGGGTGCGTCAGGGTGCGTCGTTAAGGTTCGTCAGGGTGCGTCGTTAGGGTTCGTCAGGGTGCGTCGTTAGGGTGCGTCAGGGTGCGTCAGGGTGCGTCAGGGTGCGTCCTGTCGTTAGGGTGCGTTGTTAGGGTGCGTCAGGGTGCGTCCTGTCGTTAGGGTGCGTCGTTAGGGTTCGTCAGAGTGCGTCGTTAGGGTGCGTCAGGGTGCGTCGTTAGGGTGCGTCAGGGTGCGTCGTTAGGGTTCGTCAGGGTGCGTTGTGTCGTCAGGGTGCGTCGTTAGGGTGCGTCAGGGTGCGTCCTGTCGTTAGGGTGCGTTGTTAGGGTGCGTCAGGGTGCGTCGTTAGGGTGCGTCAGGGTGCGTCCTGTCGTTAGGGTGCGTTGTTAGGGTGCGTCAGGGTGCGTCGTTAGGGTGTGTCAGGGTGCGTCGTTAGGGTGCGTTAGGGTGCGATAGGGTGCGTCGTTAGGGTGCGTCGTTAGGGTGCGATAGGTTGCGTCGTTAGGGTGCGTCGTTAGGGTTCGTCAGGGTGCGTTGTGTCGTCAGGGTGCGTTGTTAGGGTGCGTCGTTAGGGTGCGTCGTTAGGGTGCGTTGTGTCGTCAGGGTGCGTTGTTAGGGTTCGTCAGGGTGCGTCGTTAGGGTGTCGTCAGGGTGCGTCGTTATGGTGCGTCAGGGTGCGTCGTTAGGGTGCGGCAGGGTGCGTTGTGTCGTCAGGGTGCGTTGTTAGGGTGCGTCAGGGTGCGTCGTTAGGGTGCGTCAGGGTGCGTCGTTAAGGTTCGTCAGGGTGCGTCGTTAGGGTTCGTCAGGGTGCGTCGTTAGGGTGCGTCAGGGTGCGTCGTTAGGGTGCGTCAGGGTGCGTCGTTAGGGTTCGTCAGGGTGCGTTGTGTCGTCAGGGTGCGTTGTTAGGGTTCGTCAGGGTGCGTCGTTAGGGTGTGTCAGGGTGCGTCGTTATGGTGCGTCAGGGTGCGTCGTTAGGGTGCGGCAGGGTGCGTTGTGTCGTCAGGGTGCGTTGTTAGGGTGCGTCAGGGTGCGTCGTTAGGGTGCGTCAGGGTGCGTCGTTAAGGTTCGTCAGGGTGCGTCGTTAGGGTTCGTCAGGGTGCGTCGTTAGGGTGCGTCAGGGTGCGTCGTTAGGGTGCGTCAGGGTGCGTCGTTAGGGTTCGTCAGGGTGCGTTGTGTCGTCAGGGTGCGTTGTTAGGGTGCGTCAGGGTGCGTCGTTAGGGTGCGTCAGGGTGCGTCGTTAAGGTTCTTCAGGGTGCGTCGTTAGGGTTCGTCAGGGTGCGTCGTTAGGGTGCGTCAGGGTGCGTCGTTAGGGTGCGTCAGGGTGCGTCGTTAGGGTTCGTCAGGGTGCGTTGTGTCGTCAGGGTGCGTTGTTAAGGTGTGTCAGGGTGCGTCGTTAGGGTGCGATAGGGTGCGTCGTTAGGGTTCGTCAGGGTGCGTTGTGTCGTCAGGGTGCGTTGTTAGGGTGAGTCAGGTTGCGTCGTTAGGGTGCGTCAGGGTGCGTCGTTAAGGTTCGTCAGGGTGCGTCGTTAGGGTTCGTCAGGGTGCGTCGTTAGGGTGCGTCAGGGTGCGTCAGGGTGCGTCAGGGTGCGTCCTGTCGTTAGGGTGCGTTGTTAGGGTGCGTCAGGGTGCGTCCTGTCGTTAGGGTGCGTCGTTAGGGTTCGTCAGAGTGCGTCGTTAGGGTGCGTCAGGGTGCGTCGTTAGGGTGCGTCAGGGTGCGTCGTTAGGGTTCGTCAGGGTGCGTTGTGTCGTCAGGGTGCGTCGTTAGGGTGCGTCAGGGTGCGTCCTGTCGTTAGGGTGCGTTGTTAGGGTGCGTCAGGGTGCGTCGTTAGGGTGCGTTGTTAGGGTGCGTCAGGGTGCGTCGTTAGGGTGCGTCAGGGTGCGTCCTGTCGTTAGGGTGCGTTGTTAGGGTGCGTCAGGGTGCGTCGTTAGGGTGTGTCAGGGTGCGTCGTTAGGGTGCGTTAGGGTGCGATAGGGTGCGTCGTTAGGGTGCGTCGTTAGGGTGCGATAGGTTGCGTCGTTAGGGTGCGTCGTTAGGGTTCGTCAGGGTGCGTTGTGTCGTCAGGGTGCGTTGTTAGGGTGCGTCGTTAGGGTGCGTCGTTAGGGTGCGTTGTGTCGTCAGGGTGCGTTGTTAGGGTTCGTCAGGGTGCGTCGTTAGGGTGTGTCAGGGTGCGTCGTTATGGTGCGTCAGGGTGCGTCGTTAGGGTGCGGCAGGGTGCGTTGTGTCGTCAGGGTGCGTTGTTAGGGTGCGTCAGGGTGCGTCGTTAGGGTGCGTCAGGGTGCGTCGTTAAGGTTCGTCAGGGTGCGTCGTTAGGGTTCGTCAGGGTGCGTCGTTAGGGTGCGTCAGGGTGCGTCGTTAGGGTGCGTCAGGGTGCGTCGTTAGGGTTCGTCAGGGTGCGTTGTGTCGTCAGGGTGCGTTGTTAAGGTGTGTCAGGGTGCGTCGTTAGGGTGCGATAGGGTGCGTTGTTAGGGTGCGTCAGGGTGCGTCGTTAGGGTGCGTCAGGGTGCGTTCTGTCGTTAGGGTGCGTCGTTAGGGTTCGTCAGAGTGCGTCGTTAGGGTACGTCAGGGTGCGTCGTTAGGGTTCGTCAGGGTGCGTCGTTAGGGTTCGTCAGGGTGCGTTGTGTCGTCAGGGTGCGTCGTTAGGGTGCGTCAGGGTGCGTCCTGTCGTTAGGGTGCGTTGTTAGGGTGCGTCAGGGTGCGTCGTTAGGGTGCGTCAGGGTGCGTCCTGTCGTTAGGGTGCGTCGTTAGGGTTCGTCAGGGTGCGTTGTGTCGTCAGGGTGCGTTGTTAGGGTGCGTCGTTAGGGTGCGTCGTTAGGGTGCGTTGTGTCGTCAGGGTGCGTTGTTAGGGTTCGTCAGGGTGCGTCGTTAGGGTGTGTCAGGGTGCGTCGTTATGGTGCGTCAGGGTGCGTCGTTAGGGTGCGGCAGAGTGCGTTGTGTCGTCAGGGTGCGTTGTTAGGGTGCGTCAGGGTGCGTCGTTAGGGTGCGTCAGGGTGCGTCGTTAAGGTTCGTCAGGGTGCGTCGTTAGGGTTCGTCAGGGTGCGTCGTTAGGGTGCGTCAGGGTGCGTCGTTAGGGTGCGTCAGGGTGCGTCGTTAGGGTTCGTCAGGGTGCGTTGTGTCGTCAGGGTGCGTTGTTAAGGTGTGTCAGGGTGCGTCGTTAGGGTGCGATAGGGTGCGTCGTTAGGGTTCGTCAGGGTGCGTTGTGTCGTCAGGGTGCGTTGTTAGGGTGAGTCAGGTTGCGTCGTTAGGGTGCGTCAGGGTGCGTCGTTAAGGTTCGTCAGGGTGCGTCGTTAGGGTTCGTCAGGGTGCGTCGTTAGGGTGCGTCAGGGTGCGTCAGGGTGCGTCCTGTCGTTAGGGTGCGTTGTTAGGGTGCGTCAGGGTGCGTCGTTAGGGTGCGTCAGGGTGCGTCCTGTCGTTAGGGTGCGTCGTTAGGGTTCGTCAGAGTGCGTCGTTAGGGTACGTCAGGGTGCGTCGTTAGGGTGCGTCAGGGTGCGTCGTTAGGGTTCGTCAGGGTGCGTTGTGTCGTCAGGGTGCGTCGTTAGGGTGCGTCAGGGTGCGTCCTGTCGTTAGGGTGCGTTGTTAGGGTGCGTCAGGGTGCGTCGTTAGGGTGCGTCAGGGTGCGTCCTGTCGTTAGGGTGCGTCGTTAGGGTTCGTCAGAGTGCGTCGTTAGGGTGCGTCAGGGTGCGTCGTTAGGGTGCGTCAGGGTGCGTCGTTAGGGTTCGTCAGGGTGCGTTGTGTCGTCAGGGTGCGTTGTTAAGGTGTGTCAGGGTGCGTCGTTAGGGTGCGATAGGGTGCGTCGTTAGGGTTCGTCAGGGTGTGTTGTGTCGTCAGGGTGCGTTGTTAGGGTGAGTCAGGTTGCGTCGTTAGGGTGCGTCAGGGTGCGTCGTTAAGGTTCGTCAGGGTGCGTCGTTAGGGTTCGTCAGGGTGCGTCGTTAGGGTGCGTCAGGGTGCGTCAGGGTGCTTCAGGGTGCGTCCTGTCGTTAGGGTGCGTTGTTAGGGTGCGTCAGGGTGCGTCGTTAGGGTGCGTCAGGGTGCGTCCTGTCGTTAGGGTGCGTCGTTAGGGTTCGTCAGAGTGCGTCGTTAGGGTGCGTCAGGGTGCGTCGTTAGGGTGCGTCAGGGTGCGTCGTTAGGGTTCGTCAGGGTGCGTTGTGTCGTCAGGGTGCGTCGTTAGGGTGCGTCAGGGTGCGTCCTGTCGTTAGGGTGCGTTGTTAGGGTGCGTCAGGGTGCGTCGTTAGGGTGCGTCAGGGTGCGTCCTGTCGTTAGGGTGCGTCGTTAGGGTTCGTCAGAGTGCGTCGTTAGGGTGCGTCAGGGTGCGTCGTTAGGGTGCGTCAGGGTGCGTCGTTAGGGTTCGTCAGGGTGCGTTGTGTCGTCAGGGTGCGTTGTTAGGGTGTGTCAGGGTGCGTCCTGTCGTTAGGGTGCGTTGTTAGGGTGCGTCAGGGTGCGTCGTTAGGGTGCGTCAGGGTGCGTCCTGTCGTTAGGGTGCGTCGTTAGGGTTCGTCAGGGTGCGTCGTTAGGGTGCGTCAGGGTGCGTCGTTAGGGTGCGTCAGGGTGCGTCGTTAGGGTTCGTCAGGGTGCGTTGTGTCGTCAGGGTGCGTTGTTAGGGTGTGTCAGGGTGCTTCGTTGGGGTGCGTCAGGGTGCGTCGTTAGGGTGCGTCAGGGTGCGTCGTTAGGGTGCGTCAGGGTGCGTCGTTAGGGTTCGTCAGGGTGCGTTGTGTCGTCAGGGTGCGTTGTTAGGGTGCGTCAGGGTGCGATAGGGTGCGTCGTTAGGGTGCGTCGTTAGGGTGCGTTGTGTCGTCAGGGTGCGTTGTTAGGGTTCGTCAGGGTGCGTCGTTAGGGTGCGTCAGGGTGCGTCGTTAACCTGTTTGGGCTATAGATGGCGCCAAGATCCAAGATGGCGTAGCAGTCGGACGAGTCTTTGTTTTGTCCTGTCCCGTGTAAATAGTCTTCGTATTTTTCGTATACATTTCGTATATATTTTAATTTCACTTTCCATCTAGGAACTGAATATACATTCCTACATTCCGCCTCACCCAATGTGGTACGGACCTGCTATTTTTTTATACTTTAGAACCGTAACCCCAATCAGAAGCTAGCCAGATAACTAGCTACTAGCTAGTAGTCAGTTAGCCACTGCTGCGGTCTTCACCCTCAACTCGGACACAGCCAGCTTCAATACCGGGCCAATACCTGCCAGTCTGCAAGCGCGATATCAACCCAGAGCATATAGGACTGCTTTTTCTCTACCACATCACCGGATTCCTGACGCAAGCTCTGGACAATTACACCGTATCATCACAGCTAGCTAGCTGCAACCGAGTGGCTACTACTGGCTAACACCTCTGTCCCGAAGCAAGCACCAGTTAGCCTTGAGCTAGCCTCGAGCTAGGCCCATCTGCCGGCTAGCTGAAGAGGTCTACCAGCGAATTCTTGGGCTACAATACCAGCTACAAGCTAATTTAGCCATTTTTTTGCCGCTGTTAGTAGCTTTTACCTTCTGCACAGACACCAGCCCTGTTATTAGCCTGGATATTACTCACCAATTTACCAGCATCGGACTGTCTCTCGACAAAAACACCGGATTCCTGCCGTAATCCCTGAGCCACTGCTTCTGATCCTCACAGCTAGCTTGCGGCTAGCGCAGCTAGCGCCACTGCCACGAAGCTAGCACCAGTTAGCAAACACAATTCTACAATTCACAACCTCTCTTTCGCCATCGCCATCTGGCTTGGATTCTCTGTCGACACGACCACGTCTGAGCAGACCCCCTCCGTCTGAGCAGACCACCCCCCGGGCTACTAACTTTAAACGCCGCGTGCTAGCTTAGTGGAGGCCTCCCTGCTCCATCTACGGCTGCCCCCTGGACACTATGATCACTTGGCTACATAGCTGATGCATGCTTGACGGTCCATTAATTCACGGTACTCCATTCTGTTTATTTGTGTTTTATCTGTCGGCTCTGTGCTTTAACTCAGGATCTGTGTGTAGTTAATCCGACCCTCTCTGCCTAGTCGTCGCCATTTTTACCTGTTGTTGCTGTGTTAGACTAGCACCCTGTTATTGCTGCTGTTATCTTACCTGTTGTTTTAGCTAGCTCTCCCAATCAAGACCTGCAATCACTTTATGCCTTATTGTATGTCTCTCTCAAATATCAATATGCCTTGCATACTGTTGTTCAGGCTAGTTATCATTATCATTGTTTTGGTTTGCAATGGACCCTGTAGTTCCACTCTCCGTACCTCTGATACCTCCTTGGTCCCACCCCCCACACATGCGGTGACCTCACCCATTGAGACCAGCATGTCCAGAGATACAACCTCTCTTATCATCACCCAGTGCCTGGGCTTGCCTCCGCTGTACCCACGCCCCACCATACCCCTGTCTGCACATTATGCCCAGAATCTATTCTACCACGCCCATAAATCTGCTCCTTTTATTCTTTGTCCCCAACGCTCTAGGCGACCAGTTTTGATAGCCTTTAGCCGCACCCTCATCCTACTACTCCTCTGTTCCTCGGGTGATGTGGAGGTAAACCCAGGCCCTGCATGTCCCCAGTCACCCTCATTTGTTGACTTCTGTGATCGAAAAAGCCTTGGCCTCATGCATGTCAACATCAGAAGCCTCCTCCCTAAGTTTGCCTTACTCACCGCTTTAGCACACTCTGCCAACCCTGATGTCCTTGCCGTGTCCGAATCCTGGCTTAGGAAGGCCACCAAAAATTCTGAGATTTCCATACCCAACTATAACACTTTCCGTCAAGATAGAACTGCCAAAGGGGGAGGAGTTGCAATCTACTGCAGAGATAGCCTGCAAAGTTCTGTCATACTTTCCAGGTCTATGCCCAAACAGTTCGAACTTCTAATTTTAAAAATTAATCTCTCCAGAAATAAGTCTCTCACTGTTGCCGCCTGCTACCGACCCCCCTCAGCTCCCAGCTGTGCCCTGGACACCATCTGTGAATTGATCGCTCCCCATCTAGCTTCAGAGTTTGTTCTGTTAGGTGACCTAAACTGGGATATGCTTAACACCCCGGCAGTCCTACAATCCAAGCTTGATGCCCTCAATCTCACACAAATCATCAAGGAACCCACCAGGTACAACCCTAAATCCGTAAACATGGGCACCCTAATAGACATTATCCTGACCAACCTGCCCTCCAAATACACCTCTGCTGTCTTCAATCAAGATCTCAGCGATCACTGCCTCATTGCCTGTATCCGCCACGGGTCCGCGGTCAAACGACCACCCCTCATCACTGTCAAACGCTCCCTAAAACACTTCTGCGAGCAGGCCTTTCTAATCGACCTGGCCCGGGTACCCTGGAAGGATATTGACCTCATCCCGTCAGTTGAGGATGCCTGGTCATTCTTTAAATGTTACTTCCTCACCATATTAGACAAGCATGCTCCGTTCAAAAAATGCAGAACCAAGAACAGATATAGCCCTTGGTTCACTCCAGACCTGACTGCCCTCGACCAGCACAAAAACATCCTGTGGCGAACTGCAATAGCATCGAAGAGCCCCCGCGATATGCAACTGTTCAGGGAAGTCAGGAACCAATACACGCAGTCAGTCAGGAAAGCAAAGGCCAGCTTTTTCAAGCAGAAATTTGCATCCTGTAGCTCTAACTCCAAAAAGTTCTGGGATACTGTAAAGTCCATGGAGAACAAGAGCACCTCCTCCCAGCTGCCCACTGCACTGAGGCTAGGTAACACGGTCACCACCGATAAATCCGTGATAATCGAAGACTTCAACAAGCATTTCTCAATGGCTGGCCATGCCTTCCTCCTGGCGACTCCAACCTTGGCCAACAGCCCCGCCCCCCCCGCTGCTACTCGCCCAAGCCTCCCCAGCTTCTCCTTTACCCAAATCCAGATAGCAGATGTTCTGAAAGAGCTGGAAAACCTGGACCCATACAAATCAGCTGGGCTTGACAATCTGGACCCCCTATTTCTGAAACTGTCCGCCGCCATTGTCGCACCCCCTATCACCAGCCTGTTCAACCTCTCCTTCGTATCATCTGAGATCCCCAAGGATTGGAAAGCTGCCGCGGTCATCCCCCTCTTCAAAGGGGGAGACACCCTGGACCCAAACTGTTACAGACCTATATCCATCCTGCCCTGCCTATCTAAGGTCTTCGAAAGCCAAGTCAACAAACAGATCACTGACCATCTCGAATCCCACCGTACCTTCTCCGCTGTGCAATCCGGTTTCCGAGCCGGTCATGGGTGCACCTCAGCCACGCTCAAGGTACTAAACGATATCATAACCGCCATCGATAAAAGACATTACTGTGCAGCCGTCTTCATCGACCTGGCCAAGGCTTTCGACTCTGTCAATCACCATATTCTTATCGGCAGACTCAGTAGCCTCGGTTTTTCTAATGACTGCCTTGCCTGGTTCACCAACTACTTTGCAGACAGAGTTCAGTGTGTCAAATCGGAGGGCATGTTGTCCGGTCCTCTGGCAGTCTCTATGGGGGTACCACAGGGTTCAATTCTCGGGCCGACTCTTTTCTCTGTATACATCAATGATGTTGCTCTTGCTGCGGGCGATTCCCTGATCCACCTCTACGCAGACGACACCATTCTATATACTTCCGGCCCTTCCTTGGACACTGTGCTATCTAACCTCCAAACGAGCTTCAATGCCATACAACACTCCTTCCGTGGCCTCCAACTGCTCTTAAACGCTAGTAAAACCAAATGCATGCTTTTCAACCGTTCGCTGCCTGCACCCGCACGCCCGACTAGCATCACCACCCTGGACGGTTCCGACCTAGAATATGTGGACATCTATAAGTACCTAGGTGTCTGGCTAGACTGCAAACTCTCCTTCCAGACTCATATCAAACATCTCCAATCCAAAATCAAAGCAAGAATCGGCTTTCTATTCCGCAACAAAGCCTCCTTCACTCACGCCGCCAAACTTACCCTAGTAAAACTGACTATCCTACCGATCCTCGACTTCGGCGATGTCATCTACAAAATAGCTTCCAATACTCTACTCAGCAAACTGGATGCAGTTTATCACAGTGCCATTCGTTTTGTTACTAAAGCACCTTATATGACCCACCACTGCGACCTGTATGCCCTAGTCGGCTGGCCCTCGCTACATGTTCGTCGTCAGACCCACTGGCTCCAGGTCATCTACAAGGCTATGCTAGGTAAAGTGCCGCCTTATCTCAGTTCACTGGTCACGATGGCTACACCCACCCGCAACACGCGCTCCAGCAGGTGTATCTCACTGATCATCCCTAAAGCCAAAACCTCATTTGGACGCCTTTCCTTCCAGTTCTCTGCTGCCTGCGACTGGAACGAATTGCAAAAATCTCTGAAGTTGGAGACTTTTATCTCCCTCAACAACTTTAAAAATCTGCTATCCGAGCAGCTAACCGATCGCTGCAGCTGTACATAGTCCATCTGTAAACTACCCACCCAATTTACCTACCTCACCCCCCATACTGCTTTTATTTATTTACTTTTCTGCTCTTTTGCACACCAGTATCTCTTCTTGCACATGATCATCTGATGATTTATCACTCCAGTGTTAATCTGCTAAATTGTAATTATTCGATTTATTGCCTACCTCATGCCTTTTGCACACATTGTATATAGATTCTCTTTTTTTTCTACCATGTTATTGACTTGTTTATTGTTTACTCCATGTGTAACTCTGTGTTGTCTGTTCACACTGCTATGCTTTATCTTGGCCAGGTCGCAGTTGCAAATGAGAACTTGTTCTCAACTAGCCTACCTGGTTAAATAAAGGTGAAATAAAAAAATAAAAATAGGGGGCGTATTGGAAAAACTGGAAAATATGTGCAAATTTTCAAACGGCCTCTTAATCAATTTTTGCTCTTACAATATGCATATTGTTAATACTATTGGATAGAAAAGAGTCTCTAGTTTCTAAAACCGTTTTAATTTTTTCTCTGAGTGGAACACAAGTCCTTTGGCAGCACTTTCCCCGACCAGGAAGTAAAATGCAAGATGTTTATGCTCGCTTCAACGCTCTGCCTATACATGGTCATGCCACCTATGACCCGAAACACACCTCGTACGCCTTCCTCTGGGTGTCAAGAGGACGTCAGAGGAGAAATCTTGCGTTTATCTTGTTCTGACGTGAAATAAGACCTATTTCTTTGACGTGACCGTCAATTTCAGGAAGTCAGAAGCGCGCGACTTGGGAGAGATATCATGTTTTGTTTTGCTGCCGTTTCGGATGTGAACTATCTCCAGCTCGGATTTGATTTGATAAATGAGACCATGTCATCGTAATGTATGTTTTTTCAATATAGTTTAATCAGATTATTTGAATTTTTTCGGGAGTTTTGCCGTGTTCCGTAATGTTTACTTTGTTTACGTTGGAGAGATCCGTGCCACTCGACTAGTACCCCTGCTAAATGAAGATGGAAAGTTGCCATTCTGAATGGATTGAACGACTCTTCTGGACTAAGGACAACTTGATCAACATTCTGATGAAAGATCAGCCAAAGTAAGACCAAATTTATAATGTTATTTCATATATCTGTCGTGCATGTCAACTGGTCGCGCGCGCCCAAGTGTGTCTGTCTGGCGTGGCTATGCTAATTTAGCGCTACATTTAGTTTTCGATGTAAAACATTTAATAAATCGGAAATATTGTCTGGAATCACAAGAATCCTGTTTTTCAATTGCTGCACAGTATGTATTTCTCAGAAATGTTTTATGAGGAGTAATTAGGTATTTGATGTTGGTGTCTGTAAATGTTATGGCTGCTTTCGGTGCAATTTCTGGTTGTAGCTGAAATGTAATTTATGATTTATACCATAAATATGCACATTTTTCAAAAAAAACATATGCTATACAATAAATATGTTATCAGACTGTCATCTTATGAAGTTGTTTCTTGGTTTAGTGGCTATATATATCTTCATTTGGTCGAATTAGTGATAGCTGGTGATGGACGTAAAAACTGATTGGTGTTAGAAAGTGGTGTCTTTTGCTAAGGTGGTTAGCTAATAGATTTACATATTTTGTCTTCCCTGTAAAACATTTTAAAAATCGGACATGTTGGCTAGATTCACAAGATGTCTGCCTTTCATATGCTGTATTGGACTTGTTAATGTGTGAAAGTTAAATATTTAAAAAAAATGTATTTTTTGAATTTGCCGCTCTGCCTTTTCAATGGAATGTGGGAGGAGTGCCGCTAGCGGCACCCCTGGCCCAAAAAGGTTAAGGTTCGTCAGGGTGCGTCGTTAGGGTTCGTCAGGGTGCGTCGTTAGGGTGCGTCAGGGTGCGTCGTTAAGGTTCGTCAGGGTGCGTCGTTAGGGTTCGTCAGGGT
The DNA here is from genome assembly GCF_045679555.1 of Salvelinus alpinus. Lineage (NCBI taxonomy): Eukaryota > Metazoa > Chordata > Actinopteri > Salmoniformes > Salmonidae > Salvelinus > Salvelinus alpinus. The sequence continues at coordinate 31,842 of NW_027256065.1, forward strand.
GCGTCGTTAGGGTGCGTCAGGGTGCGTCGTTAGGGTGCTTCAGGGTGCGTCGTTAGGGTTCGTCAGGGTGCGTTGTGTCGTCAGGGTGCGTTGTTAAGGTGTGTCAGGGTGCGTCGTTAGGGTGCGATAGGGTGCGTCGTTAGGGTTCGTCAGGGTGCGTTGTGTCGTCAGGGTGCGTTGTTAGGGTGAGTCAGGTTGCGTCGTTAGGGTGCGTCAGGGTGCGTCGTTAAGGTTCGTCAGGGTGCGTCGTTAGGGTTCGTCAGGGTGTGTCGTTAGGGTGCGTCAGGGTGCGTCAGGGTGCGTCAGGGTGCGTCCTGTCGTTAGGGTGCGTTGTTAGGGTGCGTCAGGGTGCGTCGTTAGGGTGCGTCAGGGTGCGTCGTTAGGGTCGTCAGGGTGCGTCGTTAGGGTTCGTCAGAGTGCGTCGTTAGGGTGCGTCAGGGTGCGTCGTTAGGGTGCGTCAGGGTGCGTCGTTAGGGTTCGTCAGGGTGCGTTGTGTCGTCAGGGTGCGTCGTTAGGGTGCGTCAGGGTGCTTCCTGTCGTTAGGGTGCGTTGTTAGGGTGCGTCAGGGTGCGTCGTTAGGGTGCGTCAGGGTGCGTCCTGTCGTTAGGGTGCGTCGTTAGGGTTCGTCAGGGTGCGTTGTTAGGGTGCATCAGGGTGCGTCGTTAGGGTGCGTCAGGGTGCGTCGTTAGGGTTCGTCAGGGTGCGTTGTGTCGTCAGGGTGCGTTGTTAGGGTGCGTCAGGGTGCGTCGTTAGGGTGCGTCAGGGTGCGTCGTTAGGGTGCGTCAGGGTGCGTCGTTAGGGTTCGTCAGGGTGCGTTGTGTCGTCAGGGTGCGTTGTTAGGGTTCGTCAGGGTGCGTCGTTAGGGTGCGTCAGGGTGCGTCGTTAGGGTGCGTCAGGGTGCGTCGTTAGGGTGCGTCAGGGTGCCGTCAGGGTGCGTTAGGGTTCGTTAGGGTGCGTCGTTAGGGTTCGTCAGGGTGCGTCGTTAGGGTGCGTCAGGGTGCGTCGTTAGGGTTCGTCAGGGTGCGTCGTTAGGGTGCGTCAGGGTGTGTCGTTAGGGTGCGTCAGAGTGCGTCGTTAGGGTTCGTCAGGGTGCGTTGTGTCGTCAGGGTGCGTTGTTAGGGTGCGTCAGGGTGCGTCGTTAGGGTGCGTCAGGGTGCGTCGTTAGGGTTCGTCAGGGTGCGTTGTGTCGTCAGGGTGCGTTGTTAGGGTGTGTCAGGGTGCGTCGTTAGGGTGCGTCAGGGTGCGTCCTGTCGTTAGGGTGCGTCGTTACGGTGCGTCAGGGTGCGTCGTTAGGGTGCGTCAGGGTGCGTTGAGTCGTCAGGGTGCGTTGTTAGGGTGTGTCAGGGTGCGTCGTTAGGGTGCGTCAGGGTGCGTCCTGTCGTTAGGGTGCGTCGTTAGGGTGCGATAGGGTGCGTCGTTAGGGTTCGTCAGGGTGCGTCGTTAGGGTGCGTCAGGGTGCGTCGTTAGGGTGCGTCAGGGTGCGTTGTTAGGGTTCGTCAGGGTGCGTCGTTAGGGTGCGTCAGGTTGCGTTGTTAGGGTGAGTCAGGGTGCGTCGTTAGGGTGCGTCAGGGTGCGTCGTTAGGGTTCGTCAAGGTGCGTCGTTAGGGTGCGTCAGGGTGCGTCATTAGGGTTCATCAGGGTGCGTCGTTAGGGTGCGTTGTTAGGGTGCGTCGTTAGGGTGCGTCAGGGTGCGTCGTTAGGGTTCGTCAGGGTGCGTCGTTAGGGTGTGTCAGGGTGCGTCGTTAGGGTGCGTCGTTAGGGTTCGTCAGGGTGCGTCGTTAGGGTGCGTCAGGGTGCGGCGTTAGGGTTCGTCAGGGTGCGTCGTTAGGGTGCGTCAGGGTGTGTCGTTAGGGTGCATCAGGGTGCGCCGTTAGGGTTCGTCAGGGTGCGTTGTGTCGTCAGGGTGCTTTTTTTAGGGTGCGTCAGGGTGCGTCGTTAGGGTGTGTCAGGGTGCGTCGTTAGGGTGCGTCAGGGTGCGCCGTTAGGGTGCGTCGTTACGGCGCGTCAGGGTGCGTCGTTAGGGTTCGTCAGGGTGCGTTGTGTCGTCAGGGTGCGTTGTTAGGGTGTGTCAGGGTGCGTCGTTAGGGTGCGTCAGGGTGCGTCGTTAGGGTGCGTCAGGGTGCGTCGTTAGGGTGCGTCAGGGTGCGTCGTTAGGGTGCGTCAGGGTGCGTCGTTAGGGTGCGTCAGGGTGCGTCGTTAGGGTGCGTCAGGGTGCGTCGTTAGGGTTCGTCAGGGTGCGTCGTTAGGGTTCGTCAGGGTGCGTCGTTAGGGTGCGTCAGGGTGCGTCGTTAGGGTGCGTCAGGGTGCGTCGTTAGGGTTCGTCAGGGTGCGTCGTTAGGGTGTGTCAGGGTGCGTCGTTAGGGTGCGTCGTTAGGGTTCGTCAGGGTGCGTCGTTAGGGTGCGTCAGGGTGCGTCGTTAGGGTTCGTCAGGGTGCGTCGTTAGGGTGCGTCAGGGTGCGTCGTTAGGGTGCGTCGTTAGGGTTCGTCAGGGTGCGTCGTTAGGGTGTGTCAGGGTGCGTCGTTAGGGTGCGTCGTTAGGGTTCGTCAGGGTGCGTCGTTAGGGTGCGTCAGGGTGCGTCGTTAGGGTTCGTCAGGGTGCGTCGTTAGGGTTCGTCAGGGTGCGTTGTGTCGTCAGGGTGAGTTGTTAGGGTGCGTCAGGGTGCGTCGTTAGGGTGCGTCAGGGTGCGTCGTTAGGGTTCGTCAGGGTGCGTTGTGTCGTCAGGGTGCGTTGTTAGGGTGTGTCAGGGTGCGTCGTTAGGTTGCGTCAGGGTGCGTCCTGTCGTTAGGGTGCGTCGTTACGGTGCGTCAGGGTGCGTCGTTAGGGTTCGTCAGGGTGCGTTGAGTCGTCAGGGTGCGTTGTTAGGGTGTGTCAGGGTGCGTCGTTAGGGTGTGTCAGGGTGCGTCCTGTCGTTAGGGTGCGTCGTTAGGGTGCGATAGGGTGCGTCGTTAGGGTTCGTCAGGGTGCGTCGTTAGGGTGCGTCAGGGTGCGTCGTTAGGGTGCGTCAGGGTGCGTTGTTAGGGTGCGTCAGGGTGCGTCGTTAGAGTTCGTCAAGGTGCGTCGTTAGGGTGCGTCAGGGTGCGTCATTAGGGTTCATCAGGGTGCGTCGTTAGGGTGCGTTGTTAGGGTGCGTCGTTAGGGTGCGTCAGGGTGCGTCGTTAGGGTTCGTCAGGGTGCGTCGTTAGGGTGTGTCAGGGTGCGTCGTTAGGGTGCGTCGTTAGGGTTCGTCAGGGTGCGTCGTTAGGGTGCGTCAGGGTGCGGCGTTAGGGTTCGTCAGGGTGCGTCGTTAGGGTGCGTCAGGGTGCGTCGTTAGGGTTCGTCAGGGTGCGTCGTTAGGGTTCGTCAGGGTGCGTCGTTAGGGTGCGTCAGGGTGCGTCGTTAGGGTGCGTCAGGGTGCGTCGTTAGGGTTCGTCAGGGTGCGTCGTTAGGGTGCTTCAGGGTGCATCGTTAGGGTGCGTCAGGGTGCGTCGTTAGGGTCGTCAGGGTGCGTCGTTAGGGTGTGTCAGGGTGCGTCGTTAGGGTGCGTCGTTAGGGTTCGTCAGGGTGCGTCGTTAGGGTGCGTCAGGGTGCGTCGTTAGGGTTCGTCAGGGTGCGTCGTTAGGGTGCGTCAGGGTGTGTCGTTAGGGTGCGTCAGGGTGTGTCGTTAGGGTTCGTCAGGGTGCGTTGTGTCGTCAGGTTGCGTTGTTAGGGTGCGTCAGGGTGCGTCGTTAGGGTGTGTCAGGGTGCGTCGTTAGGGTGCGTCAGGGTGCGTCGTTAGGGTTCGTCAGGGTGCGTTGTGTCGTCAGGGTGCGTTGTTAGGGTGTGTCAGGGTGCGTCGTTAGGGTGCGTCAGGGTGCGTCCTGTCGTTAGGGTGCGTCGTTACGGTGCGTCAGGGTGCGTCGTTAGGGTTCGTCAGGGTGCGTCGTTAGGGTGCGTCAGGGTGCGTCGTTAAGGTTCGTCAGGGTGCGTCGTTAGGGTTCGTCAGGGTGCGTCGTTAGGGTGCGTCAGGGTGCGTCGTTAGGGTGCTTCAGGGTGCGTCGTTAGGGTTCGTCAGGGTGCGTCGTTAGGGTGCGTCAGGGTGCGTTGTTAGGGTGTGTCAGGGTGCGTCGTTAGGGTGCGATCAGGGTGCGTCGTTAGGGTTCGTCAGGGTGCGTTGTGTCGTCAGGGTGCGTTGTTAGGGTGCGTCAGGGTGCGTCGTTAGGGTGCGTCAGGGTGCGTCGTTAAGGTTCGTCAGGGTGCGTCGTTAGGGTTCGTCAGGGTGCGTCGTTAGGGTGCGTCAGGGTGCGTCAGGGTGCGTCAGGGTGCGTCCTGTCGTTAGGGTGCGTTGTTAGGGTGCGTCAGGGTGCGTCGTTAGGGTGCGTCAGGGTGCGTCCTGTCGTTAGGGTGCGTCGTTAGGGTTCGTCAGGGTGCGTCGTTAGGGTGCGTCAGGGTGCGTCGTTAGGGTGCGTCAGGGTGCGTCGTTAGGGTTCGTCAGGGTGCGTTGTGTCGTCAGGGTGCGTCGTTAGGGTGCGTCAGGGTGCGTCCTGTCGTTAGGGTGCGTTGTTAGGGTGCGTCAGGGTGCGTCGTTAGGGTGCGTCAGGGTGCGTCCTGTCGTTAGGGTGCGTCGTTAGGGTTCGTCAGGGTGCGTCGTTAGGGTGCGTCAGGGTGCGTCGTTAGGGTGCGTCGAGGGTGCGTCGTTAGGGTTCGTCAGGGTGCGTTGTGTCGTCAGGGTGCGTTGTTAGGGTGCGTCAGGGTGCGTCGTTAGGGTGCGTCAGGGTGCGTCGTTAGGGTGCGTCAGGGTGCGTCGTTAGGGTTCGTCAGGGTGCGTTGTGTCGTCAGGGTGCGTTGTTAGGGTTCGTCAGGGTGCGTCGTTAGGGTGCGTCAGGGTGCGTCGTTAGGGTGCGTCAGGGTGCGTCGTTAGGGTGCGTCAGGGTGCGTTGTGTCGTTAGGGTGCGTTGTGTCGTTAGGGTGCGTCAGGGTGCGTCGTTAGGGTGCGTCAGGGTGCGTCCTGTCGTTAGGGTGCGTTGTTAGGGTGCGTCAGGGTGCGTCGTTAGGGTGCGTCAGGGTGCGTCCTGTCGTTAGGGTGCGTCGTTAGGGTTCGTCAGAGTGCGTCGTTAGGGTGCGTCAGGGTGCGTCGTTAGGGTGCGTCAGGGTGCGTCGTTAGGGTTCGTCAGGGTGCGTTGTGTCGTCAGGGTGCGTCGTTAGGGTGCGTCAGGGTGCGTCCTGTCGTTAGGGTGCGTTGTTAGGGTGTGTCAGGGTGCGTCGTTAGGGTGCGTCAGGGTGCGTCCTGTCGTTAGGGTGCGTCGTTACGGTACGTCAGGGTGCGTCGTTAGGGTTCGTCAGGGTGCGTTGTGTCGTCAGGGTGCGTTGTTAGGGTTCGTCAGGGTGCGTCGTTAGGGTGTGTCAGGGCGCGTCGTTAGGGTTCGTCAGGGTGCGTCGTTAGGGTGCGTCAGGGTGCGTCGCTGTCGTTAGGGTGCGTCGTTAGGGTTCGTCAGGGTGCGTCGTTAGGGTGCGTCAGGGTGCGTCGTTAGGGTGCGTCAGGGTGCGTCGTTAGGGTTCGTCAGGGTGCGTTGTGTCGTCAGGGTGCGTTGTTAAGGTGTGTCAGGGTGCGTCGTTAGGGTGCGATAGGGTGCGTCGTTAGGGTTCGTCAGGGTGCGTTGTGTCGTCAGGGTGCGTTGTTAGGGTGCGTCAGGGTGCGTCGTTAGGGTTCGTCAGGGTGAGTCGTTAGGGTTAGTCAGGGTGCGTCGTTAGGGTTCGTCAGGGTGCGTCGTTAGGGTGTGTCAGGGTGCGTCGTTAGGGTGCGTCGTTAGGGTTCGTCAGGGTGCGTCGTTAGGGTGCGTCAGGGTGCGTCGTTAGGGTTCGTCAGGGTGCGTCGTTAGGGTGCGTCATGGGTGTCGTTAGGGTGCGTCGTTAGGGTTCGTCGGGGTGCGTTGTGTCGTCAGGGTGCGTTGTTAGGGTGCGTCAGGGTGCGTCGTTAGGGTGTGTCAGGGTGCGTCGTTAGGGTGCGTCAGGGTGCGCCGTTAGGGTGCGTCGTTACGGTGCGTCAGGGTGCGTCGTTAGGGTTCGTCAGGGTGCGTTGTGTCGTCAGGGTGCGTTGTTAGGGTGTGTCAGGATGCGTCGTTAGGGTGCGTCAGGGTGCGTCGTTAGGGTGCGTCAGGGTGCGTCGTTAGGGTGCGTCAGGGTGCGTCGTTAGGGTGCGTCAGGGTGCGTCGTTAGGGTGCGTCAGGGTGCGTCGTTAGGGTGCGTCAGGGTGCGTCGTTAGGGTGCGTCAGGGTGCATCGTTAGGGTGCGTCAGGGTGCGTCGTTAGGGTTCGTCAGGGTGCGTCGTTAGGGTGTGTCAGGGTGCGTCGTTAGGGTGCGTCGTTAGGGTTCGTCAGGGTGCGTCGTTAGGGTGCGTCAGGGTGCGTCGTTAGGGTTCGTCAGGGTGCGTCGTTAGGGTGCGTCAGGGTGTGTCGTTAGGGTGCGTCAGAGTGCGTCGTTAGGGTTCGTCAGGGTGCGTTGTGTCGTCAGGGTGCGTTGTTAGGGTGCGTCAGGGTGCGTCGTTAGGGTGCGTCAGGGTGCGTCGTTAGGGTTCGTCAGGGTGCGTTGTGTCGTCAGGGTGCGTTGTTAGGGTGTGTCAGGGTGCGTCGTTAGGGTGCGTCAGGGTGCGTCCTGTCGTTAGGGTGCGTCGTTACGGTGCGTCAGGGTGCGTCGTTAGGGTGCGTCAGGGTGCGTTGAGTCGTCAGGGTGCGTTGTTAGGGTGTGTCAGGGTGCGTCGTTAGGGTGCGTCAGGGTGCGTCCTGTCGTTAGGGTGCGTCGTTAGGGTGCGATAGGGTGCGTCGTTAGGGTTCGTCAGGGTGCGTCGTTAGGGTGCGTCAGGGTGCGTCGTTAGGGTGCGTCAGGGTGCGTTGTTAGGGTTCGTCAGGGTGCGTCGTTAGGGTGCGTCAGGTTGCGTTGTTAGGGTGAGTCAGGGTGCGTCGTTAGGGTGCGTCAGGGTGCGTCGTTAGGGTTCGTCAAGGTGCGTCGTTAGGGTGCGTCAGGGTGCGTCATTAGGGTTCATCAGGGTGCGTCGTTAGGGTGCGTTGTTAGGGTGCGTCGTTAGGGTGCGTCAGGGTGCGTCGTTAGGGTTCGTCAGGGTGCGTCGTTAGGGTGTGTCAGGGTGCGTCGTTAGGGTGCGTCGTTAGGGTTCGTCAGGGTGCGTCGTTAGGGTGCGTCAGGGTGCGGCGTTAGGGTTCGTCAGGGTGCGTCGTTAGGGTGCGTCAGGGTGTGTCGTTAGGGTGCATCAGGGTGCGCCGTTAGGGTTCGTCAGGGTGCGTTGTGTCGTCAGGGTGCTTTTTTTAGGGTGCGTCAGGGTGCGTCGTTAGGGTGTGTCAGGGTGCGTCGTTAGGGTGCGTCAGGGTGCGCCGTTAGGGTGCGTCGTTACGGCGCGTCAGGGTGCGTCGTTAGGGTTCGTCAGGGTGCGTTGTGTCGTCAGGGTGCGTTGTTAGGGTGCGTCGTTAGGGTGCGTCAGGGTGCGTCGTTAGGGTGCGTCAGGGTGCGTCGTTAGGGTGCGTCAGGGTGCGTCGTTAGGGTGCGTCAGGGTGCGTCGTTAGGGTGCGTCAGGGTGCGTCGTTAGGGTGCGTCAGGGTGCGTCGTTAGGGTTCGTCAGGGTGCGTCGTTAGGGTTCGTCAGGGTGCGTCGTTAGGGTGCGTCAGGGTGCGTCGTTAGGGTGCGTCAGGGTGCGTCGTTAGGGTTCGTCAGGGTGCGTCGTTAGGGTGTGTCAGGGTGCGTCGTTAGGGTGCGTCGTTAGGGTTCGTCAGGGTGCGTCGTTAGGGTGCGTCAGGGTGCGTCGTTAGGGTTCGTCAGGGTGCGTCGTTAGGGTGCGTCAGGGTGCGTTGTTAGGGTGCGTCGTTAGGGTTCGTCAGGGTGCGTCGTTAGGGTGTGTCAGGGTGCGTCGTTAGGGTGCGTCGTTAGGGTTCGTCAGGGTGCGTCGTTAGGGTGCGTCAGGGTGCGTCGTTAGGGTTCGTCAGGGTGCGTCGTTAGGGTTCGTCAGGGTGCGTTGTGTCGTCAGGGTGAGTTGTTAGGGTGCGTCAGGGTGCGTCGTTAGGGTGCGTCAGGGTGCGTCGTTAGGGTTCGTCAGGGTGCGTTGTGTCGTCAGGGTGCGTTGTTAGGGTGTGTCAGGGTGCGTCGTTAGGTTGCGTCAGGGTGCGTCCTGTCGTTAGGGTGCGTCGTTACGGTGCGTCAGGGTGCGTCGTTAGGGTTCGTCAGGGTGCGTTGAGTCGTCAGGGTGCGTTGTTAGGGTGTGTCAGGGTGCGTCGTTAGGGTGTGTCAGGGTGCGTCCTGTCGTTAGGGTGCGTCGTTAGGGTGCGATAGGGTGCGTCGTTAGGGTTCGTCAGGGTGCGTCGTTAGGGTGCGTCAGGGTGCGTCGTTAGGGTGCGTCAGGGTGCGTCGTTAGGGTTCGTCAGGGTGCGTCGTTAGAGTTCGTCAAGGTGCGTCGTTAGGGTGCGTCAGGGTGCGTCATTAGGGTTCATCAGGGTGCGTCGTTAGGGTGCGTTGTTAGGGTGCGTCGTTAGGGTGCGTCAGGGTGCGTCGTTAGGGTTCGTCAGGGTGCGTCGTTAGGGTGTGTCAGGGTGCGTCGTTAGGGTGCGTCGTTAGGGTTCGTCAGGGTGCGTCGTTAGGGTGCGTCAGGGTGCGGCGTTAGGGTTCGTCAGGGTGCGTCGTTAGGGTGCGTCAGGGTGCGTCGTTAGGGTTCGTCAGGGTGCGTCGTTAGGGTTCGTCAGGGTGCGTCGTTAGGGTGCGTCAGGGTGCGTCGTTAGGGTGCGTCAGGGTGCGTCGTTAGGGTTCGTCAGGGTGCGTCGTTAGGGTGCTTCAGGGTGCATCGTTAGGGTGCGTCAGGGTGCGTCATTAGGGTTCGTCAGGGTGCGTCGTTAGGGTGTGTCAGGGTGCGTCGTTAGGGTGCGTCGTTAGGGTTCGTCAGGGTGCGTCGTTAGGGTGCGTCAGGGTGCGTCGTTAGGGTTCGTCAGGGTGCGTCGTTAGGGTGCGTCAGGGTGTGTCGTTAGGGTGCGTCAGGGTGTGTCGTTAGGGTTCGTCAGGGTGCGTTGTGTCGTCAGGTTGCGTTGTTAGGGTGCGTCAGGGTGCGTCGTTAGGGTGTGTCAGGGTGCGTCGTTAGGGTGCGTCAGGGTGCGTCGTTAGGGTTCGTCAGGGTGCGTTGTGTCATCAGGGTGCGTTGTTAGGGTGTGTCAGGGTGCGTCGTTAGGGTGTGTCAGGGTGCGTCGTTAGGGTGCGTCAGGGTGCGTTGTGTCGTTAGGGTGCGTCGTTACGGTGCGTCAGGGTGCGTCGTTAGGGTTCGTCAGGGTGCGTTGTGTCGTCAGGGTGCGTTGTTAGGGTGTGTCAGGGTGCGTCGTTAGGGTGTGTCAGGGTGCGTCGTTAGGGTGCGTCAGGGTGCGTCGTTAGGGTTCGTCAGGGTGCGTCGTTAGGGTGCGTCAGGGTGCGTCGTTAGGGTGCGTCAGGGTGCGTCGTTAGGGTGCGTCAGGGTGCGTCGTTAGGGTGCGTCAGGGTGCGTCGTTAGGGTGCGTCAGGGTGCGTCGTTAGGGTTCGTCAGGGTGCGTCGTTAGGGTTCGTCAGGGTGCGTCGTTAGGGTGCGTCAGGGTGCGTCGTTAGGGTGCATCAGGGTGCGTCGTTAGGGTGCGTCGTTAGGGTGCGCTAACGACGCATCAGGGTGCGTCGTTAGGGTGCGTCAGGGTGCGTCGTTAGGGTTCGTCAGGGTGCGTCGTTAGGGTGTGTCAGGGTGCGTCGTTAGGGTGCGTCGTTAGGGTTCGTCAGGGTGCGTCGTTAGGGTGCATCAGGGTGCGTCGTTAGGGTGCGTCAGGGTGCGTCGTTAGGGTGCATCAGGGTGCGTCGTTAGGGTTCGTCAGGGTGCGTTGTGTCGTCAGGGTGCGTTGTTAGGGTGCGTCAGGGTGCGTCGTTAGGGTGTGTCAGGGTGCGTCGTTAGGGTGCGCTAACGACGCGTCAGGGTGCGTCGTTAGGGTGCGTCAGGGTGCGGCGTTAGGGTGCGCTAACGACGCATCAGGGTGCGTCGTTAGGGTTCGTCAGGGTGCGTTGTGTCGTCAGGGTGCGTTGTTAGGGTGTGTCAGGGTGCGTCGTTAGGGTGTGTCAGGGTGCGTCGTTAGGGTGCGTCAGGGTGCGCCGTTAGGGTGCGTCGTTACGGCGCGTCAGGGTGCGTCGTTAGGGTTCGTCAGGGTGCGTTGTGTCGTCAGGGTGCGTTGTTAGGGTGTGTCAGGGTGCGTCGTTAGGGTGCGTCAGGGTGCGTCGTTAGGGTGCGTCAGGGTGCGTCGTTAGGGTGCGTCAGGGTGCGTCGTTAGGGTGCGTCAGGGTGCGTCGTTAGGGTGCGTCAGGGTGCGTCGTTAGGGTGCGTCAGGGTGCGTCGTTAGGGTTCGTCAGGGTGCGTCGTTAGGGTTCGTCAGGGTGCGTCGTTAGGGTGCGTCAGGGTGCGTCGTTAGGGTGCGTCAGGGTGCGTCGTTAGGGTTCGTCAGGGTGCGTCGTTAGGGTGTGTCAGGGTGCGTCGTTAGGGTGCGTCGTTAGGGTTCGTCAGGGTGCGTCGTTAGGGTGCGTCAGGGTGCGTCGTTAGGGTTCGTCAGGGTGCGTCGTTAGGGTGCGTCAGGGTGCGTCGTTAGGGTGCGTCAGGGTGCGTCGTTAGGGTTCGTCAGGGTGCGTCGTTAGGGTGTGTCAGGGTGCGTCGTTAGGGTGCGTCGTTAGGGTTCGTCAGGGTGCGTCGTTAGGGTGCGTCAGGGTGCGTCGTTAGGGTTCGTCAGGGTGCGTCGTTAGGGTGCGTCAGAGTGCGTCGTTAGGGTTCGTCAGGGTGCGTTGTGTCGTCAGGGTGAGTTGTTAGGGTGCGTCAGGGTGCGTCGTTAGGGTGCGTCAGGGTGCGTCGTTAGGGTTCGTCAGGGTGCGTTGTGTCGTCAGGGTGCGTTGTTAGGGTGTGTCAGGGTGCGTCGTTAGGTTGCGTCAGGGTGCGTCCTGTCGTTAGGGTGCGTCGTTACGGTGCGTCAGGGTGCGTCGTTAGGGTTCGTCAGGGTGCGTTGAGTCGTCAGGGTGCGTTGTTAGGGTGTGTCAGGGTGCGTCGTTAGGGTGTGTCAGGGTGCGTCCTGTCGTTAGGGTGCGTCGTTAGGGTGCGATAGGGTGCGTCGTTAGGGTTCGTCAGGGTGCGTCGTTAGGGTGCGTCAGGGTGCGTCGTTAGGGTGCGTCAGGGTGCGTTGTTAGGGTGCGTCAGGGTGCGTCGTTAGGGTGCGTCAGGGTGCGTCGTTAGGGTTCGTCAGGGTGCGTTGTGTCGTCAGGGTGCGTTGTTAGGGTGTGTCAGGGTGCGTCGTTAGGTTGCGTCAGGGTGCGTCCTGTCGTTAGGGTGCGTCGTTACGGTGCGTCAGGGTGCGTCGTTAGGGTTCGTCAGGGTGCGTTGTGTCGTCAGGGTGCGTTGTTAGGGTGTGTCAGGGTGCGTCGTTAGGGTGTGTCAGGGTGCGTCCTGTCGTTAGGGTGCGTCGTTAGGGTGCGATAGGGTGCGTCGTTAGGGTTCGTCAGGGTGCGTCGTTAGGGTGCGTCAGGGTGCGTCGTTAGGGTGCGTCAGGGTGCGTTGTTAGGGTGCGTCAGGGTGCGTCGTTAGAGTTCGTCAAGGTGCGTCGTTAGGGTGCGTCAGGGTGCGTCATTAGGGTTCGTCAGGGTGCGTCGTTAGGGTGCGTTGTTAGGGTGCGTCGTTAGGGTGCGTCAGGGTGCGTCGTTAGGGTTCGTCAGGGTGCGTCGTTAGGGTGTGTCAGGGTGCGTCGTTAGGGTGCGTCGTTAGGGTTCGTCAGGGTGCGTCGTTAGGGTTCGTCAGGGTGCGTCGTTAGGGTGTGTCAGGGTGCGTCGTTAGGGTGCGTCGTTAGGGTTCGTCAGGGTGCGTCGTTAGGGTGCGTCAGGGTGCGTCGTTAGGGTTCGTCAGGGTGCGTCGTTAGGGTGCGTCAGGGTGCGTCGTTAGGGTGCGTCAGGGTGCGTCGTTAGGGTTCGTCAGGGTGCGTCGTTAGGGTGCGTCAGGGTGCGTCGTTAGGGTGCGTCAGGGTGCGTCGTTAGGGTGCGTCAGGGTGCGTCGTTAGGGTTCGTCAGGGTGCGTTGTGTCGTCAGGGTGCGTTGTTAGGGTGTGTCAGGGTGCGTCGTTAGGGTGCGTCAGGGTGCGTCCTGTCGTTAGGGTGCGTCGTTACGGTGCGTCAGGGTGCGTCGTTAGGGTGCGTCAGGGTGCGTTGAGTCGTCAGGGTGCGTTGTTAGGGTGTGTCAGGGTGCGTCGTTAGGGTGCGTCAGGGTGCGTCCTGTCGTTAGGGTGCGTCGTTAGGGTGCGATCAGGGTGCGTCGTTAGGGTTCGTCAGGGTGCGTCGTTAGGGTGCGTCAGGGTGCGTCGTTAGGGTGCGTCAGGGTGCGTTGTTAGGGTTCGTCAGGGTGCGTCGTTAGGGTGCGTCAGGGTGCGTTGTTAGGGTGAGTCAGGGTGCGTCGTTAGGGTGCGTCAGGGTGCGTCGTTAGGGTTCGTCAAGGTGCGTCGTTAGGGTGCGTCAGGGTGCGTCATTAGGGTTCATCAGGGTGCGTCGTTAGGGTGCGTTGTTAGGGTGCGTCGTTAGGGTGCGTCAGGGTGCGTCGTTAGGGTTCGTCAGGGTGCGTCGTTAGGGTGTGTCAGGGTGCGTCGTTAGGGTGCGTCGTTAGGGTTCGTCAGGGTGCGTCGTTAGGGTGCGTCAGGGTGCGGCGTTAGGGTTCGTCAGGGTGCGTCGTTAGGGTGCGTCAGGGTGCGTCGTTAGGGTGCGTCAGGGTGCGTCGTTCGTAGGGTGCGTCAGGGTGTCGTTGTTAGGGTGCGTCAGGGTGCGTCGTTAGGGTGCGTCAGGGTGCGTCGTTAGGGTGCGTCAGGGTGCGCCGTTAGGGTGCGTCGTTACGGTGCGTCAGGGTGCGTCGTTAGGGTTCGTCAGGGTGCGTTGTGTCGTCAGGGTGCGTTGTTAGGGTGTGTCAGGGTGCGTCGTTAGGGTGCGTCAGGGTGCGTCGTTAGGGTGCGTCAGGGTGCGTCGTTAGGGTGCGTCAGGGTGCGTCGTTAGGGTGCGTCAGGGTGCGTCGTTAGGGTGCGTCAGGGTGCGTCGTTAGGGTTCGTCAGGGTGCGTCGTTAGGGTTCGTCAGGGTGCGTCGTTAGGGTGCGTCAGGGTGCGTCGTTAGGGTGCGTCAGGGTGCGTCGTTAGGGTTCGTCAGGGTGCGTCGTTAGGGTGTCGTCAGGGTGCGTCGTTAGGGTGCGTCGTTAGGGTTCGTCAGGGTGCGTCGTTAGGGTGCGTCAGGGTGCGTCGTTAGGGTTCGTCAGGGTGCGTCGTTAGGGTGCGTCAGGGTGCGTCGTTAGGGTGCGTCGTTAGGGTTCGTCAGGGTGCGTCGTTAGGGTGCGTCAGGGTGCGTCGTTAGGGTGCGTCGTTAGGGTGTCGTCAGGGTGCGTCGTTAGGGTGCGTCAGGGTGCGTCGTTAGGGTTCGTCAGGGTGCGTCGTTAGGGTGCGTCAGAGTGCGTCGTTAGGGTTCGTCAGGGTGCGTTGTGTCGTCAGGGTGCGTTGTTAGGGTGCGTCAGGGTGCGTCGTTAGGGTTCGTCAGGGTGCGTCGTTAGGGTGTCAGGGTGCGTTGTGTCGTCAGGGTGCGTTGTTAGGGTGTGTCAGGGTGCGTCGTTAGGGTGCGTCAGGGTGCGTCCTGTCGTTAGGGTGCGTCGTTACGGTGCGTCAGGGTGCGTCGTTAGGGTTCGTCAGGGTGCGTTGTGTCGTCAGGGTGCGTTGTTAGGGTGTGTCAGGGTGCGTTAGGGTGTGCGTTAGGGTGCGTCGTTAGGGTTCGTCAGGGTGCGTCGTTAGGGTGCGTCAGGGTGCGTCGTTAGGGTGCGTCGTCAGGGTGCGTCAGGGTGCGTCGTTAGGGTGCGTCAGGGTGCGTTGTTAGGGTTCGTCAGGGTGCGTCGTTAGGGTGCGTCAGGTTGCGTTGTTAGGGTGCGTCAGGGTGCGTCGTTAGGGTGCGTCAGGGTGCGTCGTTAGGGTTCGTCAAGGTGCGTCGTTAGGGTGCGTCAGGGTGCGTCATTAGGGTTCGTCAGGGTGCGTCGTTAGGGTGCGTTGTTAGGGTGCGTCGTTAGGGTGCGTCAGGGTGCGTCGTTAGGGTTCGTCAGGGTGCGTCGTTAGGGTGTGTCAGGGTGCGTCGTTAGGGTGCGTCGTTAGGGTTCGTCAGGGTGCGTCGTTAGGGTGCGTCAGGGTGCGGCGTTAGGGTTCGTCAGGGTGCGTCGTTAGGGTGCGTCAGGGTGTGTCGTTAGGGTGCGTCAGGGTGCGTCGTTAGGGTTCGTCAGGGTGCGTTGTGTCGTCAGGGTGCGTTGTTTAGGGTGCGTCAGGGTGCGTCGTTAGGGTGTGTCAGGGTGCGTCGTTAGGGTGCGTCAGGGTGCGCCGTTAGGGTGCGTCGTTACGGTGCGTCAGGGTGCGTCGTTAGGGTTCGTCAGGGTGCGTTGTGTCGTCAGGGTGCGTTGTTAGGGTGTGTCTGGGTGCGTCGTTAGGGTGCGTCAGGGTGCGTCGTTAGGGTGCGTCAGGGTGCGTCGTTAGGGTGCGTCAGGGTGCGTCGTTAGGGTTCGTCAGGGTGCGTCGTTAGGGTGCGTCAGGGTGCGTCGTTAGGGTGCGTCAGGGTGCGTCGTTAGGGTTCGTCAGGGTGCGTCGTTAGGGTTCGTCAGGGTGCGTCGTTAGGGTGCGTCAGGGTGCGTCGTTAGGGTGCGTCAGGGTGCGTCGTTAGGGTTCGTCAGGGTGCGTCGTTAGGGTGTGTCAGGGTGCGTCGTTAGGGTGCGTCGTTAGGGTTCGTCAGGGTGCGTCGTTAGGGTGCGTCAGGGTGCGTCGTTAGGGTTCGTCAGGGTGCGTCGTTAGGGTGCGTCAGGGTGCGTCGTTAGGGTGCGTCGTTAGGGTTCGTCAGGGTGCGTCGTTAGGGTGTGTCAGGGTGCGTCGTTAGGGTGCGTCGTTAGGGTTCGTCAGGGTGCGTCGTTAGGGTGCGTCAGGGTGCGTCGTTAGGGTTCGTCAGGGTGCGTCGTTAGGGTGCGTCAGAGTGCGTCGTTAGGGTTCGTCAGGGTGCGTTGTGTCGTCAGGGTGAGTTGTTAGGGTGCGTCAGGGTGCGTCGTTAGGGTGCGTCAGGGTGCGTCGTTAGGGTTCGTCAGGGTGCGTTGTGTCGTCAGGGTGCGTTGTTAGGGTGTGTCAGGGTGCGTCGTTAGGTTGCGTCAGGGTGCGTCCTGTCGTTAGGGTGCGTCGTTACGGTGCGTCAGGGTGCGTCGTTAGGGTTCGTCAGGGTGCGTTGAGTCGTCAGGGTGCGTTGTTAGGGTGTGTCAGGGTGCGTCGTTAGGGTGTGTCAGGGTGCGTCCTGTCGTTAGGGTGCGTCGTTAGGGTGCGATAGGGTGCGTCGTTAGGGTTCGTCAGGGTGCGTCGTTAGGGTGCGTCAGGGTGCGTCGTTAGGGTGCGTCAGGGTGCGTTGTTAGGGTGCGTCAGGGTGCGTCGTTAGAGTTCGTCAAGGTGCGTCGTTAGGGTGCGTCAGGGTGCGTCATTAGGGTTCATCAGGGTGCGTCGTTAGGGTGCGTTGTTAGGGTGCGTCGTTAGGGTGCGTCAGGGTGCGTCGTTAGGGTTCGTCAGGGTGCGTCGTTAGGGTGTGTCAGGGTGCGTCGTTAGGGTGCGTCGTTAGGGTTCGTCAGGGTGCGTCGTTAGGGTGCGTCAGGGTGCGGCGTTAGGGTTCGTCAGGGTGCGTCGTTAGGGTGCGTCAGGGTGCGTCGTTAGGGTTCGTCAGGGTGCGTCGTTAGGGTTCGTCAGGGTGCGTCGTTAGGGTGCGTCAGGGTGCGTCGTTAGGGTGCGTCAGGGTGCGTCGTTAGGGTTCGTCAGGGTGCGTCGTTAGGGTGCTTCAGGGTGCATCGTTAGGGTGCGTCAGGGTGCGTCATTAGGGTTCGTCAGGGTGCGTCGTTAGGGTGTGTCAGGGTGCGTCGTTAGGGTGCGTCGTTAGGGTTCGTCAGGGTGCGTCGTTAGGGTGCGTCAGGGTGCGTCGTTAGGGTTCGTCAGGGTGCGTCGTTAGGGTGCGTCAGGGTGTGTCGTTAGGGTGCGTCAGGGTGTGTCGTTAGGGTTCGTCAGGGTGCGTTGTGTCGTCAGGTTGCGTTGTTAGGGTGCGTCAGGGTGCGTCGTTAGGGTGTGTCAGGGTGCGTCGTTAGGGTGCGTCAGGGTGCGTCGTTAGGGTTCGTCAGGGTGCGTTGTGTCGTCAGGGTGCGTTGTTAGGGTGTGTCAGGGTGCGTCGTTAGGGTGCGTCAGGGTGCGTCCTGTCGTTAGGGTGCGTCGTTACGGTGCGTCAGGGTGCGTCGTTAGGGTTCGTCAGGGTGCGTTGTGTCGTCAGGGTGCGTTGTTAGGGTGTGTCAGGGTGCGTCGTTAGGGTGTGTCAGGGTGCGTCGTTAGGGTGCGTCAGGGTGCGTCGTTAGGGTTCGTCAGGGTGCGTCGTTAGGGTGCGTCAGGGTGCGTCGTTAGGGTGCGTCAGGGTGCGTCGTTAGGGTGCGTCAGGGTGCGTCGTTAGGGTGCGTCAGGGTGCGTCGTTAGGGTGCGTCAGGGTGCGTCGTTAGGGTTCGTCAGGGTGCGTCGTTAGGGTTCGTCAGGGTGCGTCGTTAGGGTGCGTCAGGGTGCGTCGTTAGGGTGCGTCAGGGTGCGTCGTTAGGGTGCGCTGCGCTAGGGTGCGTCGTTAGGGTGCGTCAGGGTGCGTCGTTAGGGTTCGTCAGGGTGCGTCGTTAGGGTGTGTCAGGGTGCGTCGTTAGGGTGCGTCGTTAGGGTTCGTCAGGGTGCGTCGTTAGGGTTCGTCAGGGTGCGTCGTTAGGGTGTGTCAGGGTGCGTCGTTAGGGTGCGTCGTTAGGGTTCGTCAGGGTGCGTCGTTAGGGTGCGTCAGGGTGCGTCGTTAGGGTGCGTCGTTAGGGTTCGTCAGGGTGCGTCGTTAGGGTGCGTCAGGGTGCGTCGTTAGGGTGCGTCAGGGTGCGTCGTTAGGGTGCGTCAGAGTGCGTCGTTAGGGTTCGTCAGGGTGCGTTGTGTCGTCAGGGTGAGTTGTTAGGGTGCGTCAGGGTGCGTCGTTAGGGTGCGTCAGGGTGCGTCGTTAGGGTTCGTCAGGGTGCGTTGTGTCGTCAGGGTGCGTTGTTAGGGTGTGTCAGGGTGCGTCGTTAGGTTGCGTCAGGGTGCGTCCTGTCGTTAGGGTGCGTCGTTAGGGTGCGTCAGGGTGCGTCGTTAGGGTTCGTCAGGGTGCGTTGAGTCGTCAGGGTGCGTTGTTAGGGTGTGTCAGGGTGCGTCGTTAGGGTGTGTCAGGGTGCGTCCTGTCGTTAGGGTGCGTCGTTAGGGTGCGATAGGGTGCGTCGTTAGGGTTCGTCAGCGTGCGTCGTTAGGGTGCGTCAGGGTGCGTCGTTAGGGTGCGTCAGGGTGCGTTGTTAGGGTGCGTCAGGGTGCGTCGTTAGAGTTCGTCAAGGTGCGTCGTTAGGGTGCGTCAGGGTGCGTCATTAGGGTTCATCAGGGTGCGTCGTTAGGGTGCGTTGTTAGGGTGCGTCGTTAGGGTGCGTCAGGGTGCGTCGTTAGGGTTCGTCAGGGTGCGTCGTTAGGGTGTGTCAGGGTGCGTCGTTAGGGTGCGTCGTTAGGGTTCGTCAGGGTGCGTCGTTAGGGTGCGTCAGGGTGCGGCGTTAGGGTTCGTCAGGGTGCGTCGTTAGGGTGCGTCAGGGTGCGTCGTTAGGGTTCGTCAGGGTGCGTCGTTAGGGTTCGTCAGGGTGCGTCGTTAGGGTGCGTCAGGGTGCGTCGTTAGGGTGCGTCAGGGTGCGTCGTTAGGGTTCGTCAGGGTGCGTCGTTAGGGTGCTTCAGGGTGCATCGTTAGGGTGCGTCAGGGTGCGTCATTAGGGTTCGTCAGGGTGCGTCGTTAGGGTGTGTCAGGGTGCGTCGTTAGGGTGCGTCGTTAGGGTTCGTCAGGGTGCGTCGTTAGGGTGCGTCAGGGTGCGTCGTTAGGGTTCGTCAGGGTGCGTCGTTAGGGTGCGTCAGGGTGTGTCGTTAGGGTGCGTCAGGGTGTGTCGTTAGGGTTCGTCAGGGTGCGTTGTGTCGTCAGGTTGCGTTGTTAGGGTGCGTCAGGGTGCGTCGTTAGGGTGTGTCAGGGTGCGTCGTTAGGGTGCGTCAGGGTGCGTCGTTAGGGTTCGTCAGGGTGCGTTGTGTCGTCAGGGTGCGTTGTTAGGGTGTGTCAGGGTGCGTCGTTAGGGTGCGTCAGGGTGCGTCCTGTCGTTAGGGTGCGTCGTTACGGTGCGTCAGGGTGCGTCGTTAGGGTTCGTCAGGGTGCGTTGTGTCGTCAGGGTGCGTTGTTAGGGTGTGTCAGGGTGCGTCGTTAGGGTGTGTCAGGGTGCGTCGTTAGGGTGCGTCAGGGTGCGTCGTTAGGGTTCGTCAGGGTGCGTCGTTAGGGTGCGTCAGGGTGCGTCGTTAGGGTGCGTCAGGGTGCGTCGTTAGGGTGCGTCAGGGTGCGTCGTTAGGGTGCGTCAGGGTGCGTCGTTAGGGTGCGTCAGGGTGCGTCGTTAGGGTTCGTCAGGGTGCGTCGTTAGGGTTCGTCAGGGTGCGTCGTTAGGGTGCGTCAGGGTGCGTCGTTAGGGTGCATCAGGGTGCGTCGTTAGGGTGCGTCGTTAGGGTGCGCTAACGACGCATCAGGGTGCGTCGTTAGGGTGCGTCAGGGTGCGTCGTTAGGGTTCGTCAGGGTGCGTCGTTAGGGTGTGTCAGGGTGCGTCGTTAGGGTGCGTCGTTAGGGTTCGTCAGGGTGCGTCGTTAGGGTGCGTCAGGGTGCGTCGTTAGGGTGCGTCAGGGTGCGTCGTTAGGGTGCATCAGGGTGCGTCGTTAGGGTTCGTCAGGGTGCGTCGTGTCGTCAGGGTGCGTCGTTAGGGTGCGTCAGGGTGCGTCGTTAGGGTGTGTCAGGGTGCGTCGTTAGGGTGCGCTAACGACGCGTCAGGGTGCGTCGTTAGGGTGCGTCAGGGTGCGGCGTTAGGGTGCGCTAACGACGCATCAGGGTTCGTCAGGGTGCGTTGTGTCGTCAGGGTGCGTTGTTAGGGTGTGTCAGGGTGCGTCGTTAGGGTGTGTCAGGGTGCGTCGTTAGGGTGCGTCAGGGTGCGCCGTTAGGGTGCGTCGTTACGGCGCGTCAGGGTGCGTCGTTAGGGTTCGTCAGGGTGCGTCGTTAGGGTGTGTCAGGGTGCGTCGTTAGGGTGCGTCGTTAGGGTTCGTCAGGGTGCGTCGTTAGGGTGTGTCAGGGTGCGTCGTTAGGGTGCGTCGTTAGGGTTCGTCAGGGTGCGTCGTTAGGGTGCGTCAGGGTGCGTCGTTAGGGTTCGTCAGGGTGCGTCGTTAGGGTGCGTCAGGGTGTGTCGTTAGGGTGCGTCAGGGTGCGTCGTTAGGGTGCGTCAGGGTGCGTTGTGTCGTCAGGTTGCGTTGTTAGGGTGCGTCAGGGTGCGTCGTTAGGGTGTGTCAGGGTGCGTCGTTAGGGTGCGTCAGGGTGCGTCGTTAGGGTTCGTCAGGGTGCGTTGTGTCGTCAGGGTGCGTTGTTAGGGTGTGTCAGGGTGCGTCGTTAGGGTGCGTCAGGGTGCGTCCTGTCGTTAGGGTGCGTCGTTACGGTGCGTCAGGGTGCGTCGTTAGGGTTCGTCAGGGTGCGTTGTGTCGTCAGGGTGCGTTGTTAGGGTGTGTCAGGGTGCGTCGTTAGGGTGTGTCAGGGTGCGTCGTTAGGGTGCGTCAGGGTGCGTCGTTAGGGTTCGTCAGGGTGCGTCGTTAGGGTGCGTCAGGGTGCGTCGTTAGGGTGCGTCAGGGTGCGTCGTTAGGGTGCGTCAGGGTGCGTCGTTAGGGTGCGTCAGGGTGCGTCGTTAGGGTGCGTCAGGGTGCGTCGTTAGGGTTCGTCAGGGTGCGTCGTTAGGGTTCGTCAGGGTGCGTCGTTAGGGTGCGTCAGGGTGCGTCGTTAGGGTGCATCAGGGTGCGTCGTTAGGGTGCGTCGTTAGGGTGCGCTAACGACGCATCAGGGTGCGTCGTTAGGGTGCGTCAGGGTGCGTCGTTAGGGTTCGTCAGGGTGCGTCGTTAGGGTGTGTCAGGGTGCGTCGTTAGGGTGCGTCGTTAGGGTTCGTCAGGGTGCGTCGTTAGGGTGCATCAGGGTGCGTCGTTAGGGTGCGTCAGGGTGCGTCGTTAGGGTGCATCAGGGTGCGTCGTTAGGGTTCGTCAGGGTGCGTTGTGTCGTCAGGGTGCGTTGTTAGGGTGCGTCAGGGTGCGTCGTTAGGGTGTGTCAGGGTGCGTCGTTAGGGTGCGCTAACGACGCGTCAGGGTGCGTCGTTAGGGTGCGTCAGGGTGCGGCGTTAGGGTGCGCTACAGCGGTGCGTCGTTAGGGTTCGTCAGGGTGCGTTGTGTCGTCAGGGTGCGTTGTTAGGGTGTGTCAGGGTGCGTCGTTAGGGTGTGTCAGGGTGCGTCGTTAGGGTGCGTCAGGGTGCGCCGTTAGGGTGCGTCGTTACGGCGCGTCAGGGTGCGTCGTTAGGGTTCGTCAGGGTGCGTTGTGTCGTCAGGGTGCGTTGTTAGGGTGTGTCAGGGTGCGTCGTTAGGGTGCGTCAGGGTGCGTCGTTAGGGTGCGTCAGGGTGCGTCGTTAGGGTGCGTCAGGGTGCGTCGTTAGGGTGCGTCAGGGTGCGTCGTTAGGGTGCGTCAGGGTGCGTCGTTAGGGTGCGTCAGGGTGCGTCGTTAGGGTTCGTCAGGGTGCGTCGTTAGGGTTCGTCAGGGTGCGTCGTTAGGGTGCGTCAGGGTGCGTCGTTAGGGTGCGTCAGGGTGCGTCGTTAGGGTTCGTCAGGGTGCGTCGTTAGGGTGTGTCAGGGTGCGTCGTTAGGGTGCGTCGTTAGGGTTCGTCAGGGTGCGTCGTTAGGGTGCGTCAGGGTGCGTCGTTAGGGTGCGTCAGGGTGCGTCGTTAGGGTGCGTCAGGGTGTGTCGTTAGGGTGCGTCAGGGTGTGTCGTTAGGGTTCGTCAGGGTGCGTTGTGTCGTCAGGTTGCGTTGTTAGGGTGCGTCAGGGTGCGTCGTTAGGGTGTGTCAGGGTGCGTCGTTAGGGTGCGTCAGGGTGCGTCGTTAGGGTTCGTCAGGGTGCGTTGTGTCGTCAGGGTGCGTTGTTAGGGTGTGTCAGGGTGCGTCGTTAGGGTGCGTCAGGGTGCGTCCTGTCGTTAGGGTGCGTCGTTACGGTGCGTCAGGGTGCGTCGTTAGGGTTCGTCAGGGTGCGTTGTGTCGTCAGGGTGCGTTGTTAGGGTGTGTCAGGGTGCGTCGTTAGGGTGTGTCAGGGTGCGTCGTTAGGGTGCGTCAGGGTGCGTCGTTAGGGTTCGTCAGGGTGCGTCGTTAGGGTGCGTCAGGGTGCGTCGTTAGGGTGCGTCAGGGTGCGTCGTTAGGGTGCGTCAGGGTGCGTCGTTAGGGTGCGTCAGGGTGCGTCGTTAGGGTGCGTCAGGGTGCGTCGTTAGGGTTCGTCAGGGTGCGTCGTTAGGGTTCGTCAGGGTGCGTCGTTAGGGTGCGTCAGGGTGCGTCGTTAGGGTGCATCAGGGTGCGTCGTTAGGGTGCGTCGTTAGGGTGCGCTAACGACGCATCAGGGTGCGTCGTTAGGGTGCGTCAGGGTGCGTCGTTAGGGTTCGTCAGGGTGCGTCGTTAGGGTGTGTCAGGGTGCGTCGTTAGGGTGCGTCGTTAGGGTTCGTCAGGGTGCGTCGTTAGGGTGCATCAGGGTGCGTCGTTAGGGTGCGTCAGGGTGCGTCGTTAGGGTGCATCAGGGTGCGTCGTTAGGGTTCGTCAGGGTGCGTTGTGTCGTCAGGGTGCGTTGTTAGGGTGCGTCAGGGTGCGTCGTTAGGGTGTGTCAGGGTGCGTCGTTAGGGTGCGCTAACGACGCGTCAGGGTGCGTCGTTAGGGTGCGTCAGGGTGCGGCGTTAGGGTGCGCTAACGACGCATCAGGGTTCGTCAGGGTGCGTTGTGTCGTCAGGGTGCGTTGTTAGGGTGTGTCAGGGTGCGTCGTTAGGGTGTGTCAGGGTGCGTCGTTAGGGTGCGTCAGGGTGCGCCGTTAGGGTGCGTCGTTACGGCGCGTCAGGGTGCGTCGTTAGGGTTCGTCAGGGTGCGTTGTGTCGTCAGGGTGCGTTGTTAGGGTGTGTCAGGGTGCGTCGTTAGGGTGCGTCAGGGTGCGTCGTTAGGGTGCGTCAGGGTGCGTCGTTAGGGTGCGTCAGGGTGCGTCGTTAGGGTGCGTCAGGGTGCGTCGTTAGGGTGCGTCAGGGTGCGTCGTTAGGGTGCGTCAGGGTGCGTCGTTAGGGTTCGTCAGGGTGCGTCGTTAGGGTTCGTCAGGGTGCGTCGTTAGGGTGCGTCAGGGTGCGTCGTTAGGGTGCGTCAGGGTGCGTCGTTAGGGTTCGTCAGGGTGCGTCGTTAGGGTGTGTCAGGGTGCGTCGTTAGGGTGCGTCGTTAGGGTTCGTCAGGGTGCGTCGTTAGGGTGCGTCAGGGTGCGTCGTTAGGGTTCGTCAGGGTGCGTCGTTAGGGTGCGTCAGGGTGCGTCGTTAGGGTGCGTCAGGGTGCGTCGTTAGGGTTCGTCAGGGTGCGTCGTTAGGGGTGCGTCAGGGTGCGTCGTTAGGGTTCGTCAGGGTGCGTCGTTAGGGTGCGTCAGGGTGCGTCGTTAGGGTGCGTCAGGGTGTGTCGTTAGGGTTCGTCAGGGTGCGTCGTTAGGGTTCGTCAGGGTGCGTTGTTAGGGTGCGTCAGGGTGCGTCGTTAGGGTGTGTCAGGGTGCGTCGTTAGGGTGCGTCAGGGTGCGTCGTTAGGGTTCGTCAGGGTGCGTTGTGTCGTCAGGGTGCGTTGTTAGGGTGTGTCAGGGTGCGTCGTTAGGGTGCGTCAGGGTGCGTCCTGTCGTTAGGGTGCGTCGTTACGGTGCGTCAGGGTGCGTCGTTAGGGTTCGTCAGGGTGCGTTGTGTCGTCAGGGTGCGTTGTTAGGGTGTCGTCAGGGTGCGTCGTTAGGGTGCGTCAGGGTGCGTCGTTAGGGTGCGTCAGGGTGCGTCGTTAGGGTTCGTCAGGGTGCGTCGTTAGGGTGCGTCAGGGTGCGTCGTTAGGGTGCGTCAGGGTGCGTCGTTAGGGTGCGTCAGGGTGCGTCGTTAGGGTGCGTCAGGGTGCGTCGTTAGGGTGCGTCAGGGTGCGTCGTTAGGGTGCGTCAGGGTGCGTCGTTAGGGTTCGTCAGGGTGCGTCGTTAGGGTGCGTCAGGGTGCGTCGTTAGGGTGCGTCAGGGTGCGTCGTTAGGGTGTGTCAGGGTGCGTCGTTAGGGTGCGCTAACGACGCGTCAGGGTGCGTCGTTAGGGTGCGTCAGGGTGCGTCGTTAGGGTGCGTAACGACGCATCAGGGTGCGTCGTTAGGGTGTCGTCAGGGTGCGTCGTGTCGTCAGGGTGCGTCGTTAGGGTGTCGTCAGGGTGCGTCGTTAGGGTGTCGTCAGGGTGCGTCGTTAGGGTGTGTCAGGGTGCGTCGTTAGGGTGCGTCGTTACGGCGTTCGTCAGGGTGCGTCGTTAGGGTGTCGTCAGGGTGCGTTGTGTCGTTAGGGTGCGTCGTTAGGGTGTCGTCAGGGTGCGTCGTTAGGGTGCGTCAGGGTGCGTCGTTAGGGTGCGTCAGGGTGCGTCGTTAGGGTGCGTCAGGGTGCGTCGTTAGGGTTCGTCAGGGTGCGTTGTGTCGTCAGGGTGAGTTGTTAGGGTGCGTCAGGGTGCGTCGTTAGGGTGCGTCAGGGTGCGTCGTTAGGGTTCGTCAGGGTGCGTCGTTAGGGTTCGTCAGGGTGCGTCGTTAGGGTGCGTCAGGGTGCGTCGTTAGGGTGCGTCAGAGTGCGTCGTTAGGGTTCGTCAGGGTGCGTTGAGTCGTCAGGGTGCGTTGTTAGGGTGTGTCAGGGTGCGTCGTTAGGGTGCGTCAGGGTAGCGTCCTGTCGTCAGGGTGCGTCGTTAGGGTGCGATCAGGGTGCGTCGTTAGGGTTCGTCAGGGTGCGTCGTTAGGGTGCGTCAGGGTGCGTCGTTAGGGTGCGTCAGGGTGCGTCGTTAGGGTTCGTCAGGGTGCGTCGTTAGGGTGTGTCAGGGTGCGTCGTTAGGGTGCGTCGTTAGGGTTCGTCAGGGTGCGTCGTTAGGGTGCGTCAGGGTGCGTCGTTAGGGTGCGTCAGGGTGCGTCGTTAGGGTGCGTCAGAGTGCGTCGTTAGGGTTCGTCAGGGTGCGTTGTGTCGTCAGGGTGAGTTGTTAGGGTGCGTCAGGGTGCGTCGTTAGGGTGCGTCAGGGTGCGTCGTTAGGGTTCGTCAGGGTGCGTTGTGTCGTCAGGGTGCGTTGTTAGGGTGTGTCAGGGTGCGTCGTTAGGTTGCGTCAGGGTGCGTCCTGTCGTTAGGGTGCGTCGTTAGGGTGCGTCAGGGTGCGTCGTTAGGGTTCGTCAGGGTGCGTTGAGTCGTCAGGGTGCGTTGTTAGGGTGTGTCAGGGTGCGTCGTTAGGGTGCGTCAGGGTGCGTCTGTCGTAGGGTGCGTTGTTAGGGTGCGTCAGGGTGCGTCGTTAGGGTGCGTCAGGGTGCGTCGTTAGGGTGCGTCAGGGTGCGTCGTTAGGGTGCGTCAGGGTGCGTCGTTAGGGTGCGTCAGAGGGCGTCGTTAGGGTGCGTCAGGGTGCGTCGTTAGGGTGCGTCAGGGTGCGTCGTTAGGGTGCGTTGCTAGGGTGCGTCGTTAGGGTGCGTCAGGGTGCGTCGTTAGGGTTCGTCAGGGTGCGTCGTTAGGGTGTCGTCAGGGTGCGTCGTTAGGGTTCGTCAGGGTGCGTCGTTAGGGTGCGTCAGGGTGCGGCGTTAGGGTTCGTCAGGGTGCGTCGTTAGGGTGCGTCAGGGTGCGTCGTTAGGGTTCGTCAGGGTGCGTCGTTAGGGTTCGTCAGGGTGCGTCGTTAGGGTGCGTCAGGGTGCGTCGTTAGGGTGCGTCAGGGTGCGTCGTTAGGGTTCGTCAGGGTGCGTCGTTAGGGTGCTTCAGGGTGCATCGTTAGGGTGCGTCAGGGTGCGTCATTCAGGTTCGTCAGGGTGCGTCGTTAGGGTGTGTCAGGGTGCGTCGTTAGGGTGCGTCGTTAGGGTTCGTCAGGGTGCGTCGTTAGGGTGCGTCAGGGTGCGTCGTTAGGGTTCGTCAGGGTGCGTCGTTAGGGTGCGTCAGGGTGTGTCGTTAGGGTGCGTCAGGGTGTGTCGTTAGGGTTCGTCAGGGTGCGTTGTGTCGTCAGGTTGCGTTGTTAGGGTGCGTCAGGGTGCGTCGTTAGGGTGTGTCAGGGTGCGTCGTTAGGGTGCGTCAGGGTGCGTCGTTAGGGTTCGTCAGGGTACGTTGTGTCGTCAGGGTGCGTTGTTAGGGTGTGTCAGGGTGCGTCGTTAGGGTGCGTCAGGGTGCGTCCTGTCGTTAGGGTGCGTCGTTACGGTGCGTCAGGGTGCGTCGTTAGGGTTCGTCAGGGTGCGTTGTGTCGTCAGGGTGCGTTGTTAGGGTGTGTCAGGGTGCGTCGTTAGGGTGTGTCAGGGTGCGTCGTTAGGGTGCGTCAGGGTGCGTCGTTAGGGTTCGTCAGGGTGCGTCGTTAGGGTGCGTCAGGGTGCGTCGTTAGGGTGCGTCAGGGTGCGTCGTTAGGGTGCGTCAGGGTGCGTCGTTAGGGTGCGTCAGGGTGCGTCGTTAGGGTGCGTCAGGGTGCGTCGTTAGGGTTCGTCAGGGTGCGTCGTTAGGGTTCGTCAGGGTGCGTCGTTAGGGTGCGTCAGGGTGCGTCGTTAGGGTGCGTCAGGGTGCGTCGTTAGGGTGCGTCAGGGTGCGTCGTTAGGGTGCATCAGGGTGCGTCGTTAGGGTTCGTCAGGGTGCGTTGTGTCGTCAGGGTGCGTTGTTAGGGTGCGTCAGGGTGCGTCGTTAGGGTGTGTCAGGGTGCGTCGTTAGGGTGCGTCGTTTGGGTTCGTCAGGGTGCGTCGTTAGGGTGCGTCACGGTGCGTCGTTAGGGTTCGTCAGGGTGCGTCGTTAGGGTGCGTCAGGGTGCGTCGTTAGGGTGCGTCAGGGTGCGTCGTTAGGGTTCGTCAGGGTGTGTTGTGTCGTCAGGGTGCGTTATTAGGGTGCGTCAGGGTGCGTCGTTAGGGTGTGTCAGGGTGCGTCGTTAGGGTGCGATAGGGTGCGTCGTTAGGGTGCGTCGTTAGGGTGCGATAGGGTGCGTCGTTAGCGTTCGTCAGGGTGCGTTTTGTCGTCAGGGTGCGTTGTTAGGGTGCGTCAGGGTGCGTCGTTAGGGTGTGTCAGGGTGCGTTGTTAGGGTGCGTCAGGGTGCGTCGTTAGGGTGCGTCAGGGTGCGTCGTTAGGGTGCGTCAGGGTGCGTCGGTTAGGGTGCGTCAGGGTGCGTCGTTAGGGTGCGTCAGGGTGCGTCGTTAGGGTGCGTCAGGGTGCGTCGTTAGGGTGCGTCAGGGTGCGTCGTTAGGGTGCGTCAGGGTGCGTCGTTAGGGTTCGTCAGGGTGCGTCGTTAGGGTGCGTCAGGGTGCGTCGTTAGGGTGCGTCAGGGTGCGTCGTTAGGGTGCGTCAGGGTGCGTCGTTAGGGTGCGTCAGGGTGCGTCGTTAGGGTTCGTCAGGGTGCGTTGTTAGGGTGCGTCAGGGTGCGTCGTTAGGGTGCGTCAGGGTGCGTCGTTAGGGTGTCGTCAGGGTGCGTTGTGTCGTTAGGGTGCGTCGTTTGGGTGTCGTCAGGGTGCGTCGTTAGGGTGCGTCAGGGTGCGTCGTTAGGGTTCGTCAGGGTGCGTCGTTAGGGTGCGTCAGGGTGCGTCGTTAGGGTGCGTCAGGGTGCGTCGTTAGGGTTCGTCAGGGTGCTGTTGTGTCGTCAGGGTGCGTTGTTAGGGTTCGTTAGGGTGCGTCAGGGTGCGTCGTTAGGGTGCGTCAGGGTGCGTTGTGTCGTTAGGGTGCGTCGTTAGGGTTCGTCAGGGTGCGTTTTGTCGTCAGGGTGCGTTGTTAGGGTGCGTCAGGGTGCGTCGTTAGGGTGTGTCAGGGTGCGTCGTTAGGGTGCGATCAGGGTGCGTCGTTAGGGTGCGTCAGGGTGCGTCGTTAGGGTGTCAGGTCAGGGTGCGTCGTTAGGGTGTGCGTCAGGGTTGCAGTCGTTGTGTCGTCAGGGTGCGTCGTTAGGGTGTCGTCAGGGTGCGTCGTTAGGGTGCGTCAGGGTGCGTCGTTAGGGTGCGTCAGGGTGCGTCGTTAGGGTGCGTCAGGGTGCGTCGTTAGGGTGCGTCAGGGTGCGTCGTTAGGGTTCGTCAGGGTGCGTCGTTAGGGTGCGTCAGGGTGCGTCGTTAGGGTGCGTCAGGGTGCGTCGTTAGGGTTCGTCAGGGTGCGTCGTTAGGGTGCGTCAGGGTGCGTCGTTAGGGTGCGTCAGGGTGCGTCGTTAGGGTTCGTCAGGGTGCGTCGTTAGGGTGTGTCAGGGTGCGTCGTTAGGGTGCGTCGTTAGGGTTCGTCAGGGTGCGTCGTTAGGGTGCGTCAGGGTGCGTCGTTAGGGTTCGTCAGGGTGCGTCGTTAGGGTGCGTCGAGGGTGTGTTCGTTAGGCGGTGCGTCAGGCGTGTGTGCGTCGTTAGGGTTCGTCAGGGTGCGTTGTGTCGTCAGGGTTGCGTTGTTAGGGTGCGTCAGGGTGCGTCGTTAGGGTGTGTCAGGGTGCGTCGTTAGGGTGCGTCAGGGTGCGTCGTTAGGGTTCGTCAGGGTGCGTTGTGTCGTCAGGGTGCGTTGTTAGGGTGTGTCAGGGTGCGTCGTTAGGGTGCGTCAGGGTGCGTCCTGTCGTTAGGGTGCGTCGTTACGGTGCGTCAGGGTGCGTCGTTAGGGTTCGTCAGGGTGCGTTGTGTCGTCAGGGTGCGTTGTTAGGGTGTGTCAGGGTGCGTCGTTAGGGTGTGTCAGGGTGCGTCGTGTAGGGTGCGCTGCAGGGTGCGTCGTTAGGGTTCGTCAGGGTGCGTCGTTAGGGTGCGTCAGGGTGCGTCGTTAGGGTGCGTCAGGGTGCGTCGTTAGGGTGCGTCAGGGTGCGTCGTTAGGGTGCGTCAGGGTGCGTCGTTAGGGTGCGTCAGGGTGCGTCGTTAGGGTGCGTCAGGGTGCGTCGTTAGGGTTCGTCAGGGTGCGTCGTTAGGGTGCGTCAGGGTGCGTCGTTAGGGTGCGTCAGGGTGCGTCGTTAGGGTGCGTCAGGGTGCGTCGTTAGGGTGCGTCAGGGTGCGTCGTTAGGGTTCGTCAGGGTGCGTTGTGTCGTCAGGGTGCGTTGTTAGGGTGCGTCAGGGTGCGTCGTTAGGGTGCGTCAGGGTGCGTCCTGTCGTAGGGTGCGTCGTTAGGGTTCGTCAGGGTGCGTCGTTAGGGTGCGTCAGGGTGCGTCGTTAGGGTTCGTCAGGGTGCGTCGTTAGGGTGCGTCAGGGTGCGTCGTTAGGGTGCGTCAGGGTGCGTCGTTAGGGTTCGTCAGGGTGCTGTTGTGTTCGTCAGGGTGCGTTGTTAGGGTGCGTCAGGGTGCGTCGTTAGGGTGCGTCAGGGTGCGTCGTTAGGGTGCGATCGTTAGGGTGCGTCAGGGTGCGTCGTTAGGGTTCGTCAGGGTGCGTCGTTAGGGTGCGTCAGGGTGCGTCGTTAGGGTGCGTCAGGGTGCGTCGTTAGGGTGCGTCAGGGTGCGTCGTTAGGGTGCGTCAGGGTGCGTTGTTAGGGTGCGTCAGGGTGCGTCGTTAGGGTGTGTCAGGGTGCGTCGTTAGGGTGCGATCAGGGTGCGTCGTTAGGGTGCGTCGTTAGGGTGCGATCAGGGTGCGTCGTTAGGGTGTCGTCAGGGTGCGTCTTGTCGTCAGGGTGCGTCGTTAGGGTTCGTCAGGGTGCGTCGTTAGGGTGCGTCAGGGTGCGTCGTTAGGGTGCGTTAGGGTGCGTCGTTAGGGTGCGTCAGGGTGCGTCGTTAGGGTGCGTCAGGGTGCGTCGTTAGGGTGCGTCAGGGTGCGTCGTCAGGGTGCGTCGTTAGGGTGCGTCAGGGTGCGTCGTTAGGGTGCGTCAGGGTGCGGCGTTAGGGTTCGTCAGGGTGCGTCGTTAGGGTGCGTCAGGGTGCGTCGTTAGGGTTCGTCAGGGTGCGTCGTTAGGGTTCGTCAGGGTGCGTCGTTAGGGTGCGTCAGGGTGCGTCGTTAGGGTGCGTCAGGGTGCGTCGTTAGGGTTCGTCAGGGTGCGTCGTTAGGGTGCTCGTCAGGGTGCATCGTTAGGGTGCGTCAGGGTGCGTCATTAGGGTTCGTCAGGGTGCGTCGTTAGGGTGTGTCAGGGTGCGTCGTTAGGGTGCGTCAGGGTGCGTTGTTAGGGTTCGTCAGGGTGCGTCGTTAGGGTGCGTCAGGGTGCGTCGTTAGGGTTCGTCAGGGTGCGTCGTTAGGGTGCGTCAGGGTGCGTCGTTAGGGTGCGTCAGGGTGCGTCGTTAGGGTTCGTCAGGGTGCGTTGTGTCGTCAGGTTGCGTTGTTAGGGTGCGTCAGGGTGCGTCGTTAGGGTGTGTCAGGGTGCGTCGTTAGGGTGCGTCAGGGTGCGTCGTTAGGGTTCGTCAGGGTGCGTTGTGTCGTCAGGGTGCGTTGTTAGGGTGTGTCAGGGTGCGTCGTTAGGGTGCGTCAGGGTGCGTCCTGTCGTTAGGGTGCGTCGTTACGGTGCGTCAGGGTGCGTCGTTAGGGTTCGTCAGGGTGCGTTGTGTCGTCAGGGTGCGTTGTTAGGGTGTGTCAGGGTGCGTCGTTAGGGTGTGTCAGGGTGCGTCGTTAGGGTGCGTCAGGGTGCGTCGTTAGGGTTCGTCAGGGTGCGTCGTTAGGGTGCGTCAGGGTGCGTCGTTAGGGTGCGTCAGGGTGCGTCGTTAGGGTGCGTCAGGGTGCGTCGTTAGGGTGCGTCAGGGTGCGTCGTTAGGGTGCGTCAGGGTGCGTCGTTAGGGTTCGTCAGGGTGCGTCGTTAGGGTTCGTCAGGGTGCGTCGTTAGGGTGCGTCAGGGTGCGTCGTTAGGGTGCGTCAGGGTGCGTCGTTAGGGTGCGTCAGGGTGCGTCGTTAGGGTGCATCAGGGTGCGTCGTTAGGGTTCGTCAGGGTGCGTTGTGTCGTCAGGGTGCGTTGTTAGGGTGCGTCAGGGTGCGTCGTTAGGGTGTGTCAGGGTGCGTCGTTAGGGTGCGTCGTTTGGGTTCGTCAGGGTGCGTCGTTAGGGTGCGTCAGGGTGCGT
The DNA here is from genome assembly GCF_045679555.1 of Salvelinus alpinus. Classification (NCBI taxonomy): domain Eukaryota; kingdom Metazoa; phylum Chordata; class Actinopteri; order Salmoniformes; family Salmonidae; genus Salvelinus; species Salvelinus alpinus. Next base: position 61,933 of record NW_027256065.1, read on the forward strand.
CGTTAGGGTTCGTCAGGGTGCGTCGTTAGGGTGCGTCAGGGTGCGTCGTTAGGGTGCGTCAGGGTGCGTCGTTAGGGTTCGTCAGGGTGTGTTGTGTCGTCAGGGTGCGTTGTTAGGGTGCGTCAGGGTGCGTCGTTAGGGTGTGTCAGGGTGCGTCGTTAGGGTGCGATAGGGTGCGTCGTTAGGGTGCGTCAGGGTGCGTCGTTAGGGTGCGTCAGGGTGCGTCGTTAGCGTTCGTCAGGGTGCGTTGTGTCGTCAGGGTGCGTTGTTAGGGTGCGTCAGGGTGCGTCGTTAGGGTGTGTCAGGGTGCGTCGTTAGGGTGCGATCAGGGTGCGTCGTTAGGGTGCGATAGGGTGCGTCGTTAGGGTGCGTCGTTAGGGTTCGTCAGGGTGCGTTGTGTCGTCAGGGTGCGTTGTTAGGGTGCGTCAGGGTGCGTCGTTAGGGTGCGTCAGGGTGCGTCGTTAGGGTTCGTCAGGGTGCGTCGTTAGGGTGCGTCAGGGTGCGTCGTTAGGGTTCGTCAGGGTGCGTCGTTAGGGTGCGTCAGGGTGCGTCGTTAGGGTGCGTCAGGGTGCGTCGTTAGGGTTCGTCAGGGTGCGTTGTGTCGTCAGGGTGCGTTGTTAGGGTGCGTCAGGGTGCGTCGTTAGGGTGTGTCAGGGTGCGTCGTTAGGGTGTGTCAGGGTGCGTCGTTAGGGTGCGTCAGGGTGCGTCGCTAGGGTGCGTCAGGGTGCGTCGTTAGGGTGTCGTCAGGGTGCGTCGTTAGGGTGCGTCAGGGTGCGTCGTTAGGGTGCGTCAGGGTGCGTCGTTAGGGTTCGTCAGGGTGCGTCGTTAGGGTGCGTCAGGGTGCGTCGTTAGGGTGCGTCAGGGTGCGTCGTTAGGGTGCGTCAGGGTGCGTCGTTAGGGTGCGATAGGGTGCGTCGTTAGGGTGCGTCGTTAGGGTGCGATAGGGTGCGTCGTTAGGGTTCGTCAGGGTGCGTTGTGTCGTCAGGGTGCGTTGTTAGGGTGCGTCAGGGTGCGTCGTTAGGGTGTGTCAGGGTGCGTCGTTAGGGTGCGTCAGGGTGCGTCGTTAGGGTGTGTCAGGGTGCGTCGTTAGGGTGCGTCAGGGTGCGCCGTTAGGGTGCGTCGTTACGGCGCGTCAGGGTGCGTCGTTAGGGTTCGTCAGGGTGCGTTGTGTCGTCAGGGTGCGTTGTTAGGGTGTGTCAGGGTGCGTCGTTAGGGTGCGTCAGGGTGCGTCGTTAGGGTGCGTCAGGGTGCGTCGTTAGGGTGCGTCAGGGTGCGTCGTTAGGGTGCGTCAGGGTGCGTCGTTAGGGTGCGTCAGGGTGCGTCGTTAGGGTGCGTCAGGGTGCGTCGTTAGGGTTCGTCAGGGTGCGTCGTTAGGGTTCGTCAGGGTGCGTCGTTAGGGTGCGTCAGGGTGCGTCGTTAGGGTGCGTCAGGGTGCGTCGTTAGGGTTCGTCAGGGTGCGTCGTTAGGGTGTGTCAGGGTGCGTCGTTAGGGTGCGTCGTTAGGGTTCGTCAGGGTGCGTCGTTAGGGTGCGTCAGGGTGCGTCGTTAGGGTTCGTCAGGGTGCGTCGTTAGGGTGCGTCAGAGTGCGTCGTTAGGGTTCGTCAGGGTGCGTTGTGTCGTCAGGGTGCGTTGTTAGGGTGCGTCAGGGTGCGTCGTTAGGGTTCGTCAGGGTGCGTTGTGTCGTCAGGGTGCGTTGTTAGGGTGTGTCAGGGTGCGTCGTTAGGGTGCGTCGTTACGGTGCGTCAGGGTGCGTCGTTAGGGTTCGTCAGGGTGCGTTGAGTCGTCAGGGTGCGTTGTTAGGGTGTGTCAGGGTGCGTCGTTAGGGTGTGTCAGGGTGCGTCCTGTCGTTAGGGTGCGTCGTTAGGGTGCGATAGGGTGCGTCGTTAGGGTTCGTCAGGGTGCGTCGTTAGGGTGTGTCAGGGTGCGTCGTTAGGGTGCGTCATTAGGGTTCGTCAGGGTGCGTCGTTAGGGTGCGTCAGGGTGCGTCGTTAGGGTTCGTCAGGGTGCGTCGTTAGGGTGCGTCAGGGTGTGTCGTTAGGGTGCGTCAGGGTGTGTCGTTAGGGTTCGTCAGGGTGCGTTGTGTCGTCAGGTTGCGTTGTTAGGGTGCGTCAGGGTGCGTCGTTAGGGTGTGTCAGGGATCGTCGTTAGGGTGCGTCAGGGTGCGTCGTTAGGGTTCGTCAGGGTGCGTTGTGTCGTCAGGGTGCGTTGTTAGGGTGTGTCAGGGTGCGTCGTTAGGGTGCGTCAGGGTGCGTCCTGTCGTTAGGGTGCGTCGTTACGGTGCGTCAGGGTGCGTCGTTAGGGTTCGTCAGGGTGCGTTGTGTCGTCAGGGTGCGTTGTTAGGGTGTGTCAGGGTGCGTCGTTAGGGTGTGTCAGGGTGCGTCGTTAGGGTGCGTCAGGGTGCGTCGTTAGGGTTCGTCAGGGTGCGTCGTTAGGGTGCGTCAGGGTGCGTCGTTAGGGTGCGTCAGGGTGCGTCGTTAGGGTGCGTCAGGGTGCGTCGTTAGGGTGCGTCAGGGTGCGTCGTTAGGGTGCGTCAGGGTGCGTCGTTAGGGTTCGTCAGGGTGCGTCGTTAGGGTTCGTCAGGGTGCGTCATTAGGGTGCGTCAGGGTGCGTCGTTAGGGTGCATCAGGGTGCGTCGTTAGGGTGCGTCAGGGTGCGTCGTTAGGGTGCATCAGGGTGCGTCGTTAGGGTTCGTCAGGGTGCGTTGTGTCGTCAGGGTGCGTTGTTAGGGTGCGTCAGGGTGCGTCGTTAGGGTGTGTCAGGGTGCGTCGTTAGGGTGCGTCGTTTGGGTTCGTCAGGGTGCGTCGTTAGGGTGCGTCACGGTGCGTCGTTAGGGTTCGTCAGGGTGCGTCGTTAGGGTGCGTCAGGGTGCGTCGTTAGGGTGCGTCAGGGTGCGTCGTTAGGGTTCGTCAGGGTGTGTTGTGTCGTCAGGGTGCGTTGTTAGGGTGCGTCAGGGTGCGTCGTTAGGGTGTGTCAGGGTGCGTCGTTAGGGTGCGATAGGGTGCGTCGTTAGGGTGCGTCGTTAGGGTGCGATAGGGTGCGTCGTTAGCGTTCGTCAGGGTGCGTTTTGTCGTCAGGGTGCGTTGTTAGGGTGCGTCAGGGTGCGTCGTTAGGGTGTGTCAGGGTGCGTCGTTAGGGTGCGATAGGGTGCGTCGTTAGGGAGCGTCGTTAGGGTGCGATAGGGTGCGTCGTTAGGGTGCGTCGTTAGGGTTCGTCAGGGTGCGTTGTGTCGTCAGGGTGCGTTGTTAGGGTGCGTCAGGGTGCGTCGTTAGGGTGCGTCAGGGTGCGTTGTTAGGGTTCGTCAGGGTGCGTCGTTAGGGTGCGTCAGGGTGCGTCGTTAGGGTTCGTCAGGGTGCGTCGTTAGGGTGCGTCAGGGTGTGTCGTTAGGGTGCGTCAGGGTGCGTCGTTAGGGTTCGTCAGGGTGCGTTGTGTCGTCAGGTTGCGTTGTTAGGGTGCGTCAGGGTGCGTCGTTAGGGTGTGTCAGGGTGCGTCGTTAGGGTGCGTCAGGGTGCGTCGTTAGGGTTCGTCAGGGTGCGTTGTGTCGTCAGGGTGCGTTGTTAGGGTGTGTCAGGGTGCGTCGTTAGGGTGCGTCAGGGTGCGTCCTGTCGTTAGGGTGCGTCGTTACGGTGCGTCAGGGTGCGTCGTTAGGGTTCGTCAGGGTGCGTTGTGTCGTCAGGGTGCGTTGTTAGGGTGTGTCAGGGTGCGTCGTTAGGGTGTGTCAGGGTGCGTCGTTAGGGTGCGTCAGGGTGCGTCGTTAGGGTTCGTCAGGGTGCGTCGTTAGGGTGCGTCAGGGTGCGTTGTTAGGGTGCGTCAGGGTGCGTCGTTAGGGTGCGTCAGGGTGCGTCGTTAGGGTGCGTCAGGGTGCGTCGTTAGGGTGCGTCAGGGTGCGTCGTTAGGGTTCGTCAGGGTGCGTCGTTAGGGTTCGTCAGGGTGCGTCGTTAGGGTGCGTCAGGGTGCGTCGTTAGGGTGCATCAGGGTGCGTCGTTAGGGTGCGTCAGGGTGCGTCGTTAGGGTGCATCAGGGTGCGTCGTTAGGGTTCGTCAGGGTGCGTTGTGTCGTCAGGGTGCGTTGTTAGGGTGCGTCAGGGTGCGTCGTTAGGGTGTGTCAGGGTGCGTCGTTAGGGTGCGTCGTTTGGGTTCGTCAGGGTGCGTCGTTAGGGTGTGTCAGGGTGCGTCGTTAGGGTGCGATAGGGTGCGTCGTTAGGGTGCGTCGTTAGGGTGCGATAGGGTGCGTCGTTAGCGTTCGTCAGGGTGCGTTTTGTCGTCAGGGTGCGTTGTTAGGGTGCGTCAGGGTGCGTCGTTAGGGTGTGTCAGGGTGCGTTGTTAGGGTGCGATAGGGTGCGTCGTTAGGGTGCGTCGTTAGGGTGCGATAGGGTGCGTCGTTAGGGTGCGTCGTTAGGGTTCGTCAGGGTGCGTTGTGTCGTCAGGGTGCGTTGTTAGGGTGCGTCAGGGTGCGTCGTTAGGGTGCGTCAGGGTGCGTTGTTAGGGTTCGTCAGGGTGCGTCGTTAGGGTGCGTCAGGGTGCGTCGTTAGGGTTCGTCAGGGTGCGTCGTTAGGGTGCGTCAGGGTGTGTCGTTAGGGTGCGTCAGGGTGCGTCGTTAGGGTTCGTCAGGGTGCGTTGTGTCGTCAGGTTGCGTTGTTAGGGTGCGTCAGGGTGCGTCGTTAGGGTGTGTCAGGGTGCGTCGTTAGGGTGCGTCAGGGTGCGTCGTTAGGGTTCGTCAGGGTGCGTTGTGTCGTCAGGTTGCGTTGTTAGGGTGTGTCAGGGTGCGTCGTTAGGGTGCGTCAGGGTGCGTCCTGTCGTCAGGGTGCGTTGTTAGGGTGTGTCAGGGTGCGTCCTTAGGGTGTGTCAGGGTGCGTCGTTAGGGTGCGTCAGGGTGCGTCGTTAGGGTGCGTCAGGGTGCGTCGTTAGGGTGCGTCAGGGTGCGTCGTTAGGGTGCGTCAGGGTGCGTCGTTAGGGTGCGTCAGGGTGCGTCGTTAGGGTGCGTCAGGGTGCGTCGTTAGGGTTCGTCAGGGTGCGTCGTTAGGGTGCGTCAGGGTGCGTCGTTAGGGTGCGTCAGGGTGCGTCGTTAGGGTGCGTCAGGGTGCGTCGTTAGGGTGCATCAGGGTGCGTCGTTAGGGTTCGTCAGGGTGCGTTGTGTCGTCAGGGTGCGTTGTTAGGGTGCGTCAGGGTGCGTCGTTAGGGTGTGTCAGGGTGCGTCGTTAGGGTGCGTCAGGGTGCGTCGTTAGGGTGCGTCAGGGTGCGTCGTTAGGGTTCGTCAGGGTGCGTCGTTAGGGTTCGTCAGGGTGCGTCGTTAGGGTGCGTCAGGGTGCGTCGTTAGGGTTCGTCAGGGTGCGTCGTTAGGGTGCGTCAGGGTGCGTCGTTAGGGTGCGTCAGGGTGCGTCGTTAGGGTTCGTCAGGGTGCGTTGTGTCGTCAGGGTGCGTTGTTAGGGTGCGTCAGGGTGCGTCGTTAGGGTGTGTCAGGGTGCGTCGTTAGGGTGCGTCGTTTGGGTTCGTCAGGGTGCGTCGTTAGGGTGTGTCAGGGTGCGTCGTTAGGGTGCGATAGGGTGCGTCGTTAGGGTGCGTCGTTAGGGTGCGATAGGGTGCGTCGTTAGCGTTCGTCAGGGTGCGTTTTGTCGTCAGGGTGCGTTGTTAGGGTGCGTCAGGGTGCGTCGTTAGGGTGTGTCAGGGTGCGTCGTTAGGGTGCGATAGGGTGCGTCGTTAGGGTGCGTCGTTAGGGTGCGATAGGGTGCGTCGTTAGGGTGCGTCGTTAGGGTTCGTCAGGGTGCGTTGTGTCGTCAGGGTGCGTTGTTAGGGTGCGTCAGGGTGCGTCGTTAGGGTGCGTCAGGGTGCGTTGTTAGGGTTCGTCAGGGTGCGTCGTTAGGGTGCGTCAGGGTGCGTCGTTAGGGTTCGTCAGGGTGCGTCGTTAGGGTGCGTCAGGGTGTGTCGTTAGGGTGCGTCAGGGTGCGTCGTTAGGGTTCGTCAGGGTGCGTTGTGTCGTCAGGTTGCGTTGTTAGGGTGCGTCAGGGTGCGTCGTTAGGGTGTGTCAGGGTGCGTCGTTAGGGTGCGTCAGGGTGCGTCGTTAGGGTTCGTCAGGGTGCGTTGTGTCGTCAGGGTGCGTTGTTAGGGTGTGTCAGGGTGCGTCGTTAGGGTGCGTCAGGGTGCGTCGTTAGGGTGCGTCAGGGTGCGTCGTTAGGGTGCGTCAGGGTGCGTCGTTAGGGTGTCGTCAGGGTGCGTTGTTAGGGTGCGTCAGGGTGCGTCGTTAGGGTGCGTCAGGGTGCGTCGTTAGGGTGCGTCAGGGTGCGTCGTTAGGGTGCGTCAGGGTGCGTCGTTAGGGTTCGTCAGGGTGCGTCGTTAGGGTGCGTCAGGGTGCGTCGTTAGGGTGCGTCAGGGTGCGTCGTTAGGGTGCGTCAGGGTGCGTCGTTAGGGTGCGTCAGGGTGCGTCGTTAGGGTGCGTCAGGGTGCGTCGTTAGGGTGCGTCAGGGTGCGTCGTTAGGGTGCGTCAGGGTGCGTCGTTAGGGTGCGTCAGGGTGCGTTGTTAGGGTGCGTCAGGGTGCGTCGTTAGGGTGCGTCAGGGTGCGTCGTTAGGGTGCGTCAGGGTGCGTCGTTAGGGTGCGTCAGGGTGCGTCGTTAGGGTGCGTCAGGGTGCGTCGTTAGGGTGTGTCAGGGTGCGTCGTTAGGGTGCGTCAGGGTGCGTCGTTAGGGTGCGTCAGGGTGCGTCGTTAGGGTGCGTCAGGGTGCGTCGTTAGGGTGCGTCAGGGTCAGGGTGCGTCGTTAGGGTTCGTCAGGGTGCGTTGTGTCGTCAGGGTGCGTTGTTAGGGTGCGTCAGGGTGCGTCGTTAGGGTGTGTCAGGGTGCGTCGTTAGGGTGCGTCGTTTGGGTTCGTCAGGGTGCGTTGTTGTGCGTCAGGGTGCGTTGTTAGGGTGCGTCAGGGTGCGTCGTTAGGGTGTGTCAGGGTGCGTCGTTAGGGTGCGTCAGGGTGCGTCGTTAGGGTTCGTCAGGGTGCGTTGTGTCGTCAGGGTGCGTCGTTAGGGTGCGTCAGGGTGCGTCGTTAGGGTGTGTCAGGGTGCGTCGTTAGGGTGCGTCAGGGTGCGTCGTTAGGGTGCGTAGGGTGCGTCGTTAGGGTGCGTCGTTAGGGTTCGTCAGGGTGCGTCGTTAGGGTGCGTCAGGGTGCGTCGCTGTCGTCAGGGTGCGTCGTTAGGGTGCGTCAGGGTGCGTCGTTAGGGTGCGTCAGGGTGCGTTGTGTCGTCAGGGTGCGTTGTTAGGGTGCGTCAGGGTGCGTCGTTAGGGTGCGTCAGGGTGCGTCGTTAGGGTTCGTCAGGGTGCGTCGTTAGGGTTCGTCAGGGTGCGTCGTTAGGGTGCGTCAGGGTGCGTCGTTAGGGTGCGTCAGGGTGCGTCGTTAGGGTGCGTCAGGGTGCGTCGTTAGGGTGCGTCAGGGTGCGTCGTTAGGGTGCGTCAGGGTGCGTCGTTAGGGTTCGTCAGGGTGCGTTGTGTCGTCAGGGTGCGTTGTTAGGGTGCGTCAGGGTGCGTCGTTAGGGTGCGTCAGGGTGCGTCGTTAGGGTGCGTCAGGGTGCGCCGTTAGGGTGCGTCGTTACGGCGCGTCAGGGTGCGTCGTTAGGGTTCGTCAGGGTGCGTTGTGTCGTCAGGGTGCGTTGTTAGGGTGTGTCAGGGTGCGTCGTTAGGGTGCGTCAGGGTGCGTCGTTAGGGTTCGTCAGGGTGCGTTGTGTCGTCAGGTTGCGTTGTTAGGGTGCGTCAGGGTGCGTCGTTAGGGTGTGTCAGGGTGCGTCGTTAGGGTGCGTCAGGGTGCGTCGTTAGGGTTCGTCAGGGTGCGTTGTGTCGTCAGGGTGCGTTGTTAGGGTGTGTCAGGGTGCGTCGTTAGGGTGCGTCAGGGTGCGTCCTGTCGTTAGGGTGCGTCGTTACGGTGCGTCAGGGTGCGTCGTTAGGGTTCGTCAGGGTGCGTTGTGTCGTCAGGGTGCGTTGTTAGGGTGTGTCAGGGTGCGTCGTTAGGGTGTGTCAGGGTGCGTCGTTAGGGTGCGTCAGGGTGCGTCGTTAGGGTTCGTCAGGGTGCGTCGTTAGGGTGCGTCAGGGTGCGTCGTTAGGGTGCGTCAGGGTGCGTCGTTAGGGTGCGTCAGGGTGCGTCGTTAGGGTGCGTCAGGGTGCGTCGTTAGGGTGCGTCAGGGTGCGTCAATAGGGTTCGTCAGGGTGCGTTGTGTCATCAGGGTGCGTCGTTAGGGTGCGTCAGGGTGCGTCGTTAGGGTGCGTCAGGGTGCGTCGTTAGGGTGCGTCAGGGTGCGTGCGTTAGGGTGCGTCAGGGTGCGTCGTTAGGGTGCGTCAGGGTGCGTCGTTAGGGTGCGTCAGGGTGCGTCGTTAGGGTTCGTCAGGGTGCGTTGTGTCGTCAGGGTGCGTTGTTAGGGTGCGTCAGGGTGCGTCGTTAGGGTGTGTCAGGGTGCGTCGTTAGGGTGCGTCAGGGTGCGTCGTTAGGGTGCGTCAGGGTGCGTCGTTAGGGTGCGTCAGGGTGCGTCGTTAGGGTGCGTCAGGGTGCGTCGTTAGGGTGCGTCAGGGTGCGTCGTTAGGGTTCGTCAGGGTGCGTCGTTAGGGTTCGTCAGGGTGCGTCGTTAGGGTGCGTCAGGGTGCGTCGTTAGGGTGCGTCAGGGTGCGTCGTTAGGGTTCGTCAGGGTGCGTCGTTAGGGTGTGTCAGTGTGCGTCGTTAGGGTGCGGTTAGGGCGTCAGGGTGCGTCGTTAGGGTGCGTCAGGGTGCGTCGTTAGGGTTCGTCAGGGTGCGTCGTTAGGGTGCGTCAGGGTGCGTCGTTAGGGTTCGTCAGGGTGCGTCGTTAGGGTGCGTCAGGGTGCGTCGTTAGGGTGCGTCAGGGTGCGTCGTTAGGGTGCGTCAGGGTGCGTTGTTAGGGTGCGTCAGGGTGCGTCGTTAGGGTGCGTCAGGGTGCGTCAATAGGGTTCGTCAGGGTGCGTTGTGTCATCAGGGTGCGTTGTTAGGGTGCGTCAGGGTGCGTTGTTAGGGTGTGTCAGGGTGCGTCGTTAGGGTGCGTCAGGGTGCGTCGTTAGGGTGTGTCAGGGTGCGTCGTTAGGGTGCGTCAGGGTGCGCCGTTAGGGTGCGTCGTTACGGCGCGTCAGGGTGCGTCGTTAGGGTTCGTCAGGGTGCGTTGTGTCGTCAGGGTGCGTTGTTAGGGTGTGTCAGGGTGCGTCGTTAGGGTGCGTCAGGGTGCGTCGTTAGGGTGCGTCAGGGTGCGTCGTTAGGGTGCGTCAGGGTGCGTCGTTAGGGTGCGTCAGGGTGCGTCGTTAGGGTGCGTCAGGGTGCGTCGTTAGGGTGCGTCAGGGTGCGTCGTTAGGGTTCGTCAGGGTGCGTCGTTAGGGTTCGTCAGGGTGCGTCGTTAGGGTGCGTCAGGGTGCGTCGTTAGGGTGCGTCAGGGTGCGTTGTTAGGGTTCGTCAGGGTGCGTCGTTAGGGTGTGTCAGTGTGCGTCGTTAGGGTGCGTCGTTAGGGTTCGTCAGGGTGCGTCGTTAGGGTGCGTCAGGGTGCGTCGTTAGGGTTCGTCAGGGTGCGTCAGGGTGCGTCAGGGTGCGTCGTTAGGGTGCGTCAGGGTGCGTCGTTAGGGTTCGTCAGGGTGCGTTGTGGTGCGTCAGGGTGCGTTGTTAGGGTGCGTCAGGGTGCGTCGTTAGGGTTCGTCAAGGTGCGTTGTGTCGTCAGGGTGCGTTGTTAGGGTGTGTCAGGGTGCGTCGTTAGGGTGCGTCAGGGTGCGTCCTGTCGTTAGGGTGCGTCGTTACGGTGCGTCAGGGTGCGTCGTTAGGGTTCGTCAGGGTGCGTTGAGTCGTCAGGGTGCGTTGTTAGGGTGTGTCAGGGTGCGTCGTTAGGGTGCGTCAGGGTGCGTCCTGTCGTTAGGGTGCGTCGTTAGGGTGCGATAGGGTGCGTCGTTAGGGTTCGTCAGGGTGCGTCGTTAGGGTGCGTCAGGGTGCGTCGTTAGGGTGCGTCAGGGTGCGTTGTTAGGGTGCGTCAGGGTGCGTCGTTAGGGTTCGTCAAGGTGCGTCGTTAGGGTGCGTCAGGGTGCGTCGTTAGGGTTCGTCAGGGTGCGTCGTTAGGGTGCGTCAGGGTGCGTCGTTAGGTTGCGTCAGGGTGCGTCGTTAGGGTGCGTCAGGGTGCGTCGTTAGGGTGCGTCAGGGTGCGTCGTTAGGGTGCGTCAGGGTGCGTCGTTAGGGTTCGTCAGGTTGCGTTGTGTCTTCAGGGTGCGTTGTTAGGGTGCGTCAGGGTGCGTCGTTAGGGTGTGTCAGGGTGCGTCGTTAGGGTGCGTCAGGGTGCGTCGTTAGGGTGTGTCAGGGTGCGTCGTTAGGGTGCGTCAGGGTGCGCCGTTAGGGTGCGTCGTTACGGCGCGTCAGGGTGCGTCGTTAGGGTTCGTCAGGGTGCGTTGTGTCGTCAGGGTGCGTTGTTAGGGTGCGTCAGGGTGCGTCGTTAGGGTGCGTCAGGGTGCGTCGTTAGGGTGCGTTAGGGTGCGTCAGGGTGCGTCGTTAGGGTGCGTCAGGGTGCGTCGTTAGGGTGCGTCAGGGTGCGTCGTTAGGGTGCGTCACGGTGCGTCGTTAGGGTTCGTCAGGGTGCGTCGTTAGGGTGCGTCAGGGTGCGTCGTTAGGGTGCGTCAGGGTGCGTCGTTAGGGTTCGTCAGGGTGTGTTGTGTCGTCAGGGTGCGTTGTTAGGGTGCGTCAGGGTGCGTCGTTAGGGTGCGTCAGGGTGCGTCGTTAGGGTGCGATAGGGTGCGTCGTTAGGGTGCGTCGTTAGGGTGCGATAGGGTGCGTCGTTAGCGTTCGTCAGGGTGCGTTTTGTCGTCAGGGTGCGTTGTTAGGGTGCGTCAGGGTGCGTCGTTAGGGTGTGTCAGGGTGCGTCGTTAGGGTGCGATAGGGTGCGTCGTTAGGGTGCGTCGTTAGGGTGCGATAGGGTGCGTCGTTAGGGTGCGTTGTGTCGTCAGGGTGCGTTGTTAGGGTGCGTCAGGGTGCGTCGTTAGGGTGCGTCAGGGTGCGTTGTTAGGGTTCGTCAGGGTGCGTCGTTAGGGTGCGTCAGGGTGCGTCGTTAGGGTTCGTCAGGGTGCGTCGTTAGGGTGCGTCAGGGTGTGTCGTTAGGGTGCGTCAGGGTGCGTCGTTAGGGTTCGTCAGGGTGCGTTGTGTCGTCAGGTTGCGTTGTTAGGGTGCGTCAGGGTGCGTCGTTAGGGTGTGTCAGGGTGCGTCGTTAGGGTGCGTCAGGGTGCGTCGTTAGGGTTCGTCAGGGTGCGTTGTGTCGTCAGGGTGCGTTGTTAGGGTGTGTCAGGGTGCGTCGTTAGGGTGCGTCAGGGTGCGTCCTGTCGTTAGGGTGCGTCGTTACGGTGCGTCAGGGTGCGTCGATAGGGTTCGTCAGGGTGCGTTGTGTCGTCAGGGTGCGTTGTTAGGGTGTGTCAGGGTGCGTCGTTAGGGTGTGTCAGGGTGCGTCGTTAGGGTGCGTCAGGGTGCGTCGTTAGGGTTCGTCAGGGTGCGTCGTTAGGGTGCGTCAGGGTGCGTCGTTAGGGTGCGTCAGGGTGCGTCGTTAGGGTGCGTCAGGGTGCGTTGTTAGGGTGCGTCAGGGTGCGTTGTTAGGGTGCGTCAGGGTGCGTCGTTAGGGTGTGTCAGGGTGCGTCGTTAGGGTGCGTCAGGGTGCGTCGTTAGGGTGTGTCAGGGTGCGTCGTTAGGGTGCGTCAGGGTGCGCCGTTAGGGTGCGTCGTTACGGCGCGTCAGGGTGCGTCGTTAGGGTTCGTCAGGGTGCGTTGTGTCGTCAGGGTGCGTTGTTAGGGTGTGTCAGGGTGCGTCGTTAGGGTGCGTCAGGGTGCGTCGTTAGGGTGCGTCAGGGTGCGTCGTTAGGGTGCGTCAGGGTGCGTCGTTAGGGTGCGTCAGGGTGCGTCGTTAGGGTGCGTCAGGGTGCGTCGTTAGGGTGCGTCAGGGTGCGTCGTTAGGGTTCGTCAGGGTGCGTCGTTAGGGTTCGTCAGGGTGCGTCGTTAGGGTGCGTCAGGGTGCGTCGTTAGGGTGCGTCAGGGTGCGTCGTTAGGGTTCGTCAGGGTGCGTCGTTAGGGTGTGTCAGGGTGCGTCGTTAGGGTGCGTCGTTAGGGTTCGTCAGGGTGCGTCGTTAGGGTGCGTCAGGGTGCGTCGTTAGGGTTCGTCAGGGTGCGTCGTTAGGGTGCGTCAGAGTGCGTCGTTAGGGTTCGTCAGGGTGCGTTGTGTCGTCAGGGTGCGTTGTTAGGGTGCGTCAGGGTGCGTCGTTAGGGTTCGTCAGGGTGCGTTGTGTCGTCAGGGTGCGTTGTTAGGGTGTGTCAGGGTGCGTCGTTAGGGTGCGTCAGGGTGCGTCCTGTCGTTAGGGTGCGTCGTTACGGTGCGTCAGGGTGCGTCGTTAGGGTTCGTCAGGGTGCGTTGAGTCGTCAGGGTGCGTTGTTAGGGTGTGTCAGGGTGCGTCGTTAGGGTGTGTCAGGGTGCGTCCTGTCGTTAGGGTGCGTCGTTAGGGTGCGATAGGGTGCGTCGTTAGGGTTCGTCAGGGTGCGTCGTTAGGGTGCGTCAGGGTGCGTCGTTAGGGTGCGTCAGGGTGCGTTGTTAGGGTGCGTCAGGGTGCGTCGTTAGGGTGCGTCGTTAGGGTTCGTCAGGGTGCGTCGTTAGGGTGCGTCAGGGTGCGTCGTTAGGGTTCGTCAGGGTGCGTCGTTAGGGTGCGTCAGAGTGCGTCGTTAGGGTTCGTCAGGGTGCGTTGTGTCGTCAGGGTGCGTTGTTAGGGTGCGTCAGGGTGCGTCGTTAGGGTGCGTCAGGGTGCGTCGTTAGGGTGCGTCAGGGTGCGTCGTTAGGGTGCGTCAGGGTGCGTCGTTAGGGTTCGTCAGGGTGCGTCGTTAGGGTTCGTCAGGGTGCGTCGTTAGGGTGCGTCAGGGTGCGTCGTTAGGGTGCGTCAGGGTGCGTCGTTAGGGTTCGTCAGGGTGCGTCGTTAGGGTGTGTCAGGGTGCGTCGTTAGGGTGCGTCGTTAGGGTTCGTCAGGGTGCGTCGTTAGGGTGCGTCAGGGTGCGTCGTTAGGGTTCGTCAGGGTGCGTCGTTAGGGTGCGTCAGAGTGCGTCGTTAGGGTTCGTCAGGGTGCGTTGTGTCGTCAGGGTGCGTTGTTAGGGTGCGTCAGGGTGCGTCGTTAGGGTTCGTCAGGGTGCGTTGTGTCGTCAGGGTGCGTTGTTAGGGTGTGTCAGGGTGCGTCGTTAGGGTGCGTCAGGGTGCGTCCTGTCGTTAGGGTGCGTCGTTACGGTGCGTCAGGGTGCGTCGTTAGGGTTCGTCAGGGTGCGTTGAGTCGTCAGGGTGCGTTGTTAGGGTGTGTCAGGGTGCGTCGTTAGGGTGTGTCAGGGTGCGTCCTGTCGTTAGGGTGCGTCGTTAGGGTGCGATAGGGTGCGTCGTTAGGGTTCGTCAGGGTGCGTCGTTAGGGTGCGTCAGGGTGCGTCGTTAGGGTGCGTCAGGGTGCGTTGTTAGGGTGCGTCAGGGTGCGTCGTTAGGGTGCGTCGTTAGGGTTCGTCAGGGTGCGTCGTTAGGGTGCGTCAGGGTGCGTCGTTAGGGTTCGTCAGGGTGCGTCGTTAGGGTGCGTCAGAGTGCGTCGTTAGGGTTCGTCAGGGTGCGTTGTGTCGTCAGGGTGCGTTGTTAGGGTGCGTCAGGGTGCGTCGTTAGGGTTCGTCAGGGTGCGTTGTGTCGTCAGGGTGCGTTGTTAGGGTGTGTCAGGGTGCGTCGTTAGGGTGCGTCAGGGTGCGTCATGTCGTTAGGGTGCGTCGTTACGGTGCGTCAGGGTGCGTCGTTAGGGTCCGTCAGGGTGCGTTGAGTCGTCAGGGTGCGGTGTTAGGGTGTGTCAGGGTGCGTCGTTAGGGTGTGTCAGGGTGCGTCCTGTCGTTAGGGTGCGTCGTTAGGGTGCGCTAGGGTGCGTCGTTAGGGTTCGTCAGGGTGCGTCGTTAGGGTGCGTCGTTAGGGTTCGTCAGGGTGCGTCGTTAGGGTGCGTCAGGGTGCGTCGTTAGGGTTCGTCAGGGTGCGTCGTTAGGGTGCGTCAGAGTGCGTCGTTAGGGTTCGTCAGGGTGCGTTGTGTCGTCAGGGTGCGTTGTTAGGGTGCGTCAGGGTGCGTCGTTAGGGTTCGTCAGGGTGCGTTGTGTCGTCAGGGTGCGTTGTTAGGGTGTGTCAGGGTGCGTCGTTAGGGTGCGTCAGGGTGCGTCCTGTCGTTAGGGTGCGTCGTTACGGTGCGTCAGGGTGCGTCGTTAGGGTTCGTCAGGGTGCGTTGAGTCGTCAGGGTGCGTTGTTAGGGTGTGTCAGGGTGCGTCGTTAGGGTGTGTCAGGGTGCGTCCTGTCGTTAGGGTGCGTCGTTAGGGTGCGATAGGGTGCGTCGTTAGGGTTCGTCAGGGTGCGTCGTTAGGGTGCGTCAGGGTGCGTTGTTAGGGTGCGTCAGGGTGCGTCGTTAGGGTTTGTCAAGGTGCGTCGTTAGGGTGCGTCAGGGTGCGTCGTTAGGGTTCGTCAGGGTGCGTCGTTAGGGTGCGTCAGGGTGCGTCGTTAGGGTTCGTCAGGGTGCGTCGTTAGGGTGCGTCAGGGTGCGTTGTTAGGGTGCGTCAGGGTGCGTCGTTAGGGTGCGTCAGGGTGCGTCGTTAGGGTTCGTCAGGGTGCGTTGTGTCTTCAGGGTGCGTTGTTAGGGTGCGTCAGGGTGCGTCGTTAGGGTGCGTCAGGGTGCGTCGTTAGGGTGCGTCAGGGTGCGTCGTTAGGGTGCGTCAGGGTGCGTCGTTAGGGTGCGTCAGGGTGCGCCGTTAGGGTGCGTCGTTAGGGTGCGTCAGGGTGCGTCGTTAGGGTTCGTCAGGGTGCGTCGTTAGGGTGTGTCAGGGTGCGTCGTTAGGGTGCGTCGTTAGTGTTCGTCAGGGTGCGTCGTTAGGGTGCGTCAGGGTGCGTCGTTAGGGTTCGTCAGGGTGCGTCGTTAGGGTGCGTCAGAGTGCGTTCGTTAGGGTGCGTTGTGTCGTCAGGGTGCGTTGTTAGGGTGCGTCAGGGTGCGTCGTTAGGGTTCGTCAGGGTGCGTTGTGTCGTCAGGGTGCGTTGTTAGGGTGTGTCAGGGTGCGTCGTTAGGGTGCGTCAGGGTGCGTCCTGTCGTTAGGGTGCGTCGTTACGGTGCGTCAGGGTGCGTCGTTAGGGTTCGTCAGGGTGCGTTGAGTCGTCAGGGTGCGTTGTTAGGGTGTGTCAGGGTGCGTCGTTAGGGTGTGTCAGGGTGCGTCCTGTCGTTAGGGTGCGTCGTTAGGGTGCGATAGGGTGCGTCGTTAGGGTTCGTCAGGGTGCGTCGTTAGGGTGCGTCAGGGTGCGTCGTTAGGGTGCGTCAGGGTGCGTTGTTAGGGTGCGTCAGGGTGCGTCGTTAGGGTGCGTCGTTATGCGTCGTCAGGGTGCGTCGTTAGGGTGCGTCAGGGTGCGTCGTTAGGGTTCGTCAGGGTGCGTCGTTAGGGTGCGTCAGAGTGCGTCGTTAGGGTGCGTTGTGTCGTCAGGGTGCGTTGTTAGGGTGCGTCAGGGTGCGTCGTTAGGGTTCGTCAGGGTGCGTTGTGTCGTCAGGGTGCGTTGTTAGGGTGTGTCAGGGTGCGTCGTTAGGGTGCGTCAGGGTGCGTCCTGTCGTTAGGGTGCGTCGTTACGGTGCGTCAGGGTGCGTCGTTAGGGTTCGTCAGGGTGCGTTGAGTCGTCAGGGTGCGTTGTTAGGGTGTGTCAGGGTGCGTCGTTAGGGTGTGTCAGGGTGCGTCCTGTCGTTAGGGTGCGTCGTTAGGGTGCGATAGGGTGCGTCGTTAGGGTTCGTCAGGGTGCGTCGTTAGGGTGCGTCAGGGTGCGTTGTTAGGGTGCGTCAGGGTGCGTCGTTAGGGTTTGTCAAGGTGCGTCGTTAGGGTGCGTCAGGGTGCGTCGTTAGGGTTCGTCAGGGTGCGTCGTTAGGGTGCGTCAGGGTGCGTCGTTAGGGTGCGTCAGGGTGCGTCGTTAGGGTGCGTCAGGGTGCGTTGTTAGGGTGCGTCAGGGTGCGTCGTTAGGGTGCGTCAGGGTGCGTCGTTAGGGTTCGTCAGGGTGCGTTGTGTCTTCAGGGTGCGTTGTTAGGGTGCGTCAGGGTGCGTCGTTAGGGTGTGTCAGGGTGCGTCGTTAGGGTGCGTCAGGGTGCGTCGTTAGGGTGTGTCAGGGTGCGTCGTTAGGGTGCGTCAGGGTGCGCCGTTAGGGTGCGTCGTTACGGCGCGTCAGGGTGCGTCGTTAGGGTTCGTCAGGGTGCGTTGTGTCGTCAGGGTGCGTTGTTAGGGTGCGTCAGGGTGCGTCGTTAGGGTGCGTCAGGGTGCGTCGTTAGGGTGCGTCAGGGTGCGTCGTTAGGGTGCGTCAGGGTGCGTCGTTAGGGTGCATCAGGGTGCGTCGTTAGGGTGCGTCAGGGTGCGTCGTTAGGGTGCGTCAGGGTGCGTCGTTAGGGTTCGTCAGGGTGCGTCGTTAGGGTGTGTCAGGGTGCGTCGTTAGGGTGCGTCGTTAGTGTTCGTCAGGGTGCGTCGTTAGGGTGCGTCAGGGTGCGTCGTTAGGGTTCGTCAGGGTGCGTCGTTAGGGTGCGTCAGAGTGCGTCGTTAGGGTGCGTCAGTGTGCGTCAGGGTGCGTGTGGCAGGGTGCGTCGTTAGGGTGCGTCAGGGTGCGTCGTGTCGTCAGGGTGCGTTGTTAGGGTGTGTCAGGGCGCGTCGTTAGGGTGCGTCAGGGTGCGTCCTGTCGTTAGGGTGCGTCGTTACGGTGCGTCAGGGTGCGTCGTTAGGGTTCGTCAGGGTGCGTTGAGTCGTCAGGGTGCGTTGTTAGGGTGTGTCAGGGTGCGTCGTTAGGGTGTGTCAGGGTGCGTCCTGTCGTTAGGGTGCGTCGTTAGGGTGCGATAGGGTGCGTCGTTAGGGTTCGTCAGGGTGCGTCGTTAGGGTGCGTCAGGGTGCGTCGTTAGGGTGCGTCAGGGTGCGTTGTTAGGGTGCGTCAGGGTGCGTTGTTAGGGTGTGTCAGGGTGCGTCGTTAGGGTGTGTCAGGGTGCGTCCTGTCGTTAGGGTGCGTCGTTAGGGTGCGATAGGGTGCGTCGTTAGGGTTCGTCAGGGTGCGTCGTTAGGGTGCGTCAGGGTGCGTCGTTAGGGTGCGTCAGGGTGCGTTGTTAGGGTGCGTCAGGGTGCGTCGTTAGGGTTCGTCAGGGTGCGTCGTTAGGGTGTGTCAGGGTGCGTCGTTAGGGTGCGTCGTTAGGGTTCGTCAGGGTGCGTCGTTAGGGTGCGTCAGGGTGCGTCGTTAGGGTTCGTCAGGGTGCGTCGTTAGGGTGCGTCAGGGTGCGTTGAGTCGTCAGGGTGCGTTGTTAGGGTGTGTCAGGGTGCGTCGTTAGGGTGCGTCAGGGTGCGTCCTGTCGTTAGGGTGCGTCGTTAGGGTGCGATAGGGTGCGTCGTTAGGGTTCGTCAGGGTGCGTCGTTAGGGTGCGTCAGGGTGCGTCGTTAGGGTGCGTCAGGGTGCGTTGTTAGGGTGCGTCAGGGTGCGTTGTTAGGGTGTGTCAGGGTGCGTCGTTAGGGTGTGTCAGGGTGCGTCCTGTCGTTAGGGTGCGTCGTTAGGGTGCGATAGGGTGCGTCGTTAGTGTTCGTCAGGGTGCGTCGTTAGGGTGCGTCAGGGTGCGTCGTTAGGGTGCGTCAGGGTGCGTTGTTAGGGTGCGTCAGGGTGCGTCGTTAGGGTTCGTCAGGGTGCGTCGTTAGGGTGTGTCAGGGTGCGTCGTTAGGGTGCGTCGTTAGGGTTCGTCAGGGTGCGTCGTTAGGGTGCGTCAGGGTGCGTCGTTAGGGTTCGTCAGGGTGCGTCGTTAGGGTGCGTCAGGGTGCGTCGTTAGGGTTCGTCAGGGTGCGTCGTTAGGGTGTGTCAGGGTGCGTCGTTAGGGTGCGTCGTTAGTGTTCGTCAGGGTGCGTCGTTAGGGTGCGTCAGGGTGCGTCGTTAGGGTTCGTCAGGGTGCGTCGTTAGGGTGCGTCAGAGTGCGTCGTTAGGGTGCGTTGTGTCGTCAGGGTGCGTTGTTAGGGTGCGTCAGGGTGCGTCGTTAGGGTTCGTCAGGGTGCGTTGTGTCGTCAGGGTGCGTTGTTAGGGTGTGTCAGGGCGCGTCGTTAGGGTGCGTCAGGGTGCGTCCTGTCGTTAGGGTGCGTCGTTACGGTGCGTCAGGGTGCGTCGTTAGGGTTCGTCAGGGTGCGTTGAGTCGTCAGGGTGCGTTGTTAGGGTGTGTCAGGGTGCGTCGTTAGGGTGTGTCAGGGTGCGTCCTGTCGTTAGGGTGCGTCGTTAGGGTGCGATAGGGTGCGTCGTTAGGGTTCGTCAGGGTGCGTCGTTAGGGTGCGTCAGGGTGCGTCGTTAGGGTGCGTCAGGGTGCGTTGTTAGGGTGCGTCAGGGTGCGTTGTTAGGGTGTGTCAGGGTGCGTCGTTAGGGTGTGTCAGGGTGCGTCCTGTCGTTAGGGTGCGTCGTTAGGGTGCGATAGGGTGCGTCGTTAGGGTTCGTCAGGGTGCGTCGTTAGGGTGCGTCAGGGTGCGTCGTTAGGGTGCGTCAGGGTGCGTTGTTAGGGTGCGTCAGGGTGCGTCGTTAGGGTTCGTCAGGGTGCGTCGTTAGGGTGTGTCAGGGTGCGTCGTTAGGGTGCGTCGTTAGGGTTCGTCAGGGTGCGTCGTTAGGGTGCGTCAGGGTGCGTCGTTAGGGTTCGTCAGGGTGCGTCGTTAGGGTGCGTCAGGGTGCGTTGAGTCGTCAGGGTGCGTTGTTAGGGTGTGTCAGGGTGCGTCGTTAGGGTGTGTCAGGGTGCGTCCTGTCGTTAGGGTGCGTCGTTAGGGTGCGATAGGGTGCGTCGTTAGGGTGTCGTCAGGGTGCGTCGTTAGGGTGCGTCAGGGTGCGTCGTTAGGGTGCGTCAGGGTGCGTTGTTAGGGTGCGTCAGGGTGCGTTGTTAGGGTGTCGTCAGGGTGCGTCGTTAGGGTGTGTCAGGGTGCGTCCTGTCGTTAGGGTGCGTCGTTAGGGTGCGATAGGGTGCGTCGTTAGGGTTCGTCAGGGTGCGTCGTTAGGGTGCGTCAGGGTGCGTCGTTAGGGTGCGTCAGGGTGCGTTGTTAGGGTGCGTCAGGGTGCGTCGTTAGGGTGCG